>NW_020955734.1:241602-244196 GCF_003031625.1 Empidonax traillii | reverse complement strand
AAAAAATCCAGAGATATGTCAATCTGCAACTTTCCAGATCTGAAAAGGGAACAGCAAGTGTTCAGAAAAAAACCCGAGGCTGAAATCCATTCAGATGCTGAATTCTCCCTTCCCACTGGCACAAGTTGCTTCTGGAATTCATGCAGAGCACTGAGATTTGAAATGTCATCCTAATACCACTGAAAAAAAGAAAAAAAGAGAGAGAGAATTAAGATGGGCATTAGCAGAGAGAGAGAGATCAGAGCTGCCAGGCCATCCTTTCAAATCCAATATTAATATTGGGATAATTTTCATGTGGAGGTGTTGAGTGTTTGGTCAACTACCTGTGCCCATCACACCCTTTGAAAGATCACCCTGTTGGAAAACACTCCTGGGCACATGGTGGGATTTTGGAGTTGTCCTATGCAGGGCCAGGATTTGAAAGTCATGATCCTTGTGGGTCCCTTCCAACTCTGAACATTCTGTGATTTCATTTGTCAGGTTGATTTCTCTTCAATACCTCTTTAGCTGTTTACCTGTTTACAGCTTCCCCTTTTAGAGATTTCTATTTGCAAACAATTATTGTGGTTTTCCCCTCCTTTTGCTCCAGTTCAGCCAAACTGCCAGAATTATCAGTCCAAGCACAGGTTTGAGTCCCACTGAGCTGTCCCCACCTGTGACAGGGTGTGCCCACACAATACCCCAAAATCTCAGTATATCAATATCTCAGTATCAATATTTCCATTTACATGGGATTTAAAACCACAGAATCAGAATATCCTGAGTTGCAGGGGACTCACAAGGATCATCAAAGTCCAATACTTTTACTCAAAACGTACTTAACTTCGCGTCTCTTGTAGTGTTGGAGCTCTCAGCGCTCCCACTGCAGCAGTTTTTTATGTTTAAATGACAAATGCTGTGTCAATGCCTTCCCAGATCGTGCTCCCTGCCCTGCAGTAGGAGGGCAGAGCACTTTGTCCTTCTGAACTCGGTTCTGCAGTTCAGCAGGGAAGTGTTGCTGCTCCACTCAGTGCCAAGTGATCTCCAGTTCCTCTCAGGATAACTGTGGAGTGCGTTTCTCATCTCAGGGAGATGGGAAGCCTGTGGTCTGCTGGGTCCTGCTCCTCAATTCCTCTTCTAGATTAAAAAACAAAATAAATAAATAAAATTAAAAGTCATTTCACTGATGGCTGAACAACCTGAGCTAGTGGAAGGGGGGTTCCACTGCCGTGGCAGGGGGTGGAATGAGATGAGCTTTAAGGTCCCTTCCCACCCAAACCAGTTTGGGATTCTGGGATCCCACAATCCTATATTTTGATAAACCACATGTGAACTTTTGCTCAAGGTTTCAGTTTTCCACTGCAGATCTTACCAAAGGTGCACAAGAGACTCAAGCAGCAGACTCACCATGCCAGCTTAATGCACGTACGGGATTTTTTTTTTCTCCCAGTCCCTCAGAGAATTCCACAGTTGTTTTATTGCTTTTATTGTTTATACATAGTTCACTATCATGGCCATGGCCTCAGGTCACATCCTCTAAACTGAGGAGACAGACTGGCAAGTGCAAAACCAGAGCATGGAACTGAGTTTGGGGTTGGCATCACTACAGAGGCCGGCACTGCCCTGTGCATTTCAAAGCCTGTACTCATCATTTTAGTCCAATTAGAGATGCTGTAATGGAGAAATCAACAATAGGTGTCTACCTCACCCTCTTTTGTATGTTTTGAACTACTATGGCTGATTGGGGTGAGGGTTGGATGCCCTTCCTGAGGGCTTACAAATGCTGACCTGTGGTTTTCTGAATGTAAAAAAATCTCATTCTCCTGCTTTTAATGAGTCTTGTTTATTGTTTTGGAGTCTATAAACTGAGCTAATTACCATGAGAAATTCCAGGCAGCGGCCTTGAAACTGTTTTACCAGCTCTTTCCTTTTACCCTGCTTTGTTTTTTAATAAGGCAAGAAGATTTCAGAGAGTTACAGACTATATTCAGGATCAGGATCCACATTTAATGTCTTCCCATTGAACTGCAGCAATGGCAGATCTTAAATTCCTTGTTCTAATTCTAAGCCAGACTAGATGAGAAACTAGATAACTTTAGAGGGCAACTGTGCTTTGGGAAGGTACAAACTTTACTCATTTCTGCATTAATATTTTCCTTTATGCTTTTCAAGAAGAGTATGAATTGAGATAATTATTTAAAAATACATAGAATAGAATAGAATAGAATAGAATAGAATAGAATAGAATAGAATAGAATAGAATAGAATCTTTGAGACTGAGAATATTAAATATTCTATCCTTATAATAATTTAAATTGTTGATATACTTAATTTTAATATTTAACATGCACTGTTTAATATTTACTATCTCATAGCTGAGACAGAAAATAGTAACGTTCTCATTTTTGTGTGTAAATAGTGCAGCTCTCTTTCCTATCATAAAGCAAAAAAACCCCAACATGCTACAGTCATTTTACACAAGCTGCTATTTCCATGTTCCCATGTTAATTTGGAGGTATTTTTATTGCTATCCTGGCTTTCCTTTGATTTTTTTTTTTTTTTTTTTTTTTTTTTTTTTTTTTTTTTTTTTTTTTTTTTTTTTTTTTTTTTTTTTT
>NW_020955734.1:223037-241336 GCF_003031625.1 Empidonax traillii | reverse complement strand
TTTTTTTTTTTTTTTTTTTTTTTTTTTTTTTTTTTTTTTTTTTTTTTTTTTTTTTTTTTTTTTTTTTTTTTTTAATAAAACCGAGCAAGACACCCTGAAAGAGCAAACAGCCCAGAGGGAAGCTGTGGACATCTCCCCTCGAGTGGAGTCCCCCCGAAGAATTTCTCAGCCCTGCGGCTTTCTAAAAGGCAAAAAGCCAGAGCCAAACTGTCGGGAAGAGCGTGGAGCGACAGGAAAGGCTCCGTAAACTGATTTTGTCCTAAAAATCCTGATTCAGGGTGTTGCTAAGTGCAAACAGAAATATTTCTCTGGGAGTTGCCAAACAAGCGGAAGACTTTCTGAGCTTCTTTTCAGCTCTAAAAAAAAAAGTTGGTGGGAGGGGATTCTGGGCAGCCTGGCAGGGTTTGGGGTTCTTACCAGGCTGGTTTTAACCCCGTTTGTGTTTCTCCAGGAGGGTGTAAAACCAGCCCCAAAGCAGCAGCCCCATAATTGGAGCACATTTCATTCCAGTACGAGGCGATTCTGTCTCCCGAAAAGCATCCTGGAAATTGAAATAAACCGGATAATTCCACGGGAAGATTTCGGGCCAGAGAGGTTTCTCGTGCGCCCCGATGATTTCACTTAATGAGGACAATGATGTGAAAATGGTTTTTTGTGTGATTATAGGAATAAAAAAATAATAATAAAAAAAAAAAAAAGAAATAGAAATTCTGGGTAGTCATTAAAAAAACATTTCAGAACAAGCCATATAAGGCACATAGAATTCTGCCCCGCTGGCACCAACCAGGCTGGAGACCAAAACTTAAAGAAAAAGAGCCCTTGGAACAGCAGCAGTTCCTTCCTCAGGGTTTCCCTGACCCAACTTCCAGCACTGATCCCGTCCCTGCTCCTTTCCAGAGGATTTTTACACCTCAGTTCTGTGTCTGTGTGTTCTAAGGTCTGGCTATTATGGTTGTTGGCAGGTTTTTGAAGTCTCTAAGGCTGGTGTGTTTTCTATTTAATATTTAGAATTAATAATAATAATATATTTTTGCTATAAAATATTATATTTAATACGCAATATGAAATATTTACTACATATCTTATGTTTGAGACAGGAAATAGTATACTTCTCATTTTTGTGTGCAGATACTACAGCTGTGTTTTCTATCACAAAGCAAAAAAAAAACCCCAACATATTACATTCATCTTGCAGAAGCTGCTGTTTCTGTGTCCCCATGCTAATTTGGAGGCATTTTTATTACTATTATTGTGAATTTATTTAAAAAAGAAACAAGCAAGACACTCCAAAAGAGTAGTATCCCAAAGGGATGCTGTGGAAATCTTTTCTTGAGTGGATATATATATATATATATATATATATATATATATACACACCATGCTGGTATTTCCACTTAACCTACTTATACAAATGAAATAATATGGGGTTTTTTATATATAATGAAATAATATTTAAGCTATATGCTCTAAAAAATCTTTGCCAATAGGTGCTGAATGACTCTGGTTGCCCCTCATGGCTGCACCCAGAAGGAACAGGCACACCTGGAGGTGACTGGCTCTTGAAAATTGAGCTGGAAAACTCATTTAAGGATAAAAGGTAGCTCTGGGTGGCAGGTTTGCATCTAAACAGCCCTGGGAGGGGGATTTTGCTGGCAAAGGTCGAGCCTTTTTAAAATTAAATCCTACAGTATTAAAGCTTCTGGTGTTTTGGCTTTGACTTTGTTAACATTGTGAGTGTTGGGGTATAAACTGTGGCCAGTAGATCTCGTGCTCCTCTGCAGGGAAAGGGCTCTGGAATGTGGGTTTATTTGAAGAGTAATCTTAAAATGCTGCTGTTATCCCAGAGCCACGCTGGTTTTGGCCTGGAAAACTGGCTTTGTGGGAGATAGTTGGCCTTCCTGCTGGAATGTGTGCCTGGAAGGTTGAATTGTGGAAGAACAGCTGTGAGAGCTCCACCAGGAGCTGGAGAAGGTGGTGGGTGAATTATGAGGAATATGTGGGAAAGGGGAATTCTGGGCTTGGGAGCAATGGGTTGAGCACTGGCTCCAAGTGCAGGTGGTTGGGAGCACAGCAAGATTTGTGGCACTGTGGTCTAATGAGAGGGGTGTTTAATGAAGGGAGTTATCTGTAATTCCATAGGATCCCAGAATGGTTTTGGTCGGAAGGGACCTTAAAGATCATCCAGTCCCACCTCCTGCCATGGGCAGGGACACCTTCCACTAGCCCAGATTGCTCCAAGGCAAGTCCAACCTGGCCTTGGACACTTCCAGGGATGGGGCATCCTCTGGGAAATTCATTCCAGAGTTTCACCACCCTCACAGGGAAGAATTGCTTCCCAATATCCCATCCAACCCTGGCAGTGGGAAGCCATTCCCACTATCCTGTCCCTCTGGACCCTTGTCCCCAGTTCCCCTCCAGCTCTCTTGGAGCCCCTTTAGGCACTGGAAGGGGCTCCAAGGTCTCCCTGGAGCCTTCCCTTCTCTGGTCCAAACATTCCTAGCTCTCAGTCTTTCCTTGTGGAGATTTGTCCATCCCTCTGATGCCCACGAGCTCTGTCTGGATGAAGGGGGACACACAGTGGATGTGTCAGCAGCAGGTTACTCCTCTTGCCCTGCTCATTTCCCTCCTTTCCAACCATCCCCATGGGTGCTCTTCTTCCAGACTCTCCAGAGCGTTTCCATCCCTTGATCCCTTGCTCAGAGCTGGCAGCACAGCAGGGACCAGCAGATGGAATCGACAGGAGCAGGAGCTTGTATTGATCCCTGCGTGGTGACAGATTGTGCCAGGGGCTACTGTCAGTGTGAGGGCTGGAAATAAAATCCGGGAAGTTCCCTCATCGTAACACAAGTGTGGATCCTGGGAGAATATCAGTTAAATATGCTGATATTAAATAAGCCTTTGCCAGGATTTAAAAATGAAAACCTGCTTATGCAGAGCTGTAACCAAAGCCCATTTTTTGGTTATAAGCTACGAGTCAATTGAGTAATGTCAGGCTATGGATTTGGTATGACTTGCCAAAAATAACTATCAAAGCAGATCACCACGAGAGACAAGTTTTTCCAGAGGCTCTGCTGATGCTATCATGGTATTCTGTGTTGATTGTATTAATGAATAGACTGTAAGCTCATTGAATTCAGGACTAATTAAGTTGTGTTTTCACTGTGCTCTTAAATGCTGTCCCACCTGAGCCGACTCATCGGTTTTATCCTGAGCTTGTGACTGTTAGTTTATAAACACACACTTTTGACAAACTGCACTTGCTGGATCCATGGCCTGTGTTCAGATCAGTTGAGTGGAAAAAGCAATTTAGGCTTGTATTTGCTGTCTGCCCATGCTGATCTGCTGTGCTGCAGTCAGGCTGACCTCCTCAAAACCCCCCAGTGTGTTTAAATTTAATCAATAATTAGGGATTAACAAGCATGCTGATCTTTGCATTCTGAGCTAGGTACAATTTAAATGTGTGTTTTTCCTTGCAATGAAAAGAGCAGCGTTTGCATTACTGTGCTCAAGCTTTATTCTGCCAGTGATACCTCCCCTTTGTCATCTAAGTCCTCCTTTTACTGCTGTTTGCACCAGCAGCATCCAAGGGAAGGAATCTGCAATTCCATCTGCTCAGTCAAGGTCACTTTAATGTGTTTGGAGGACGCCAAGCTTCTTTTTGAAAGAGTAAATGCATTATTTAAACACACAGGGTTGCTCCTATAGAGCAAAACGAGGAGGAAAATATCCTTTGCACTCTTTCAGGTTGACTTAAATTGATGCTGCAAAGTGTGTGAGTGCCTTGGGCAGCAGGGGATCACACAGCACTCTCCAGACTTTCACACAAGGCTGCCTTTTGTCTTGGCTTTGAGTCACCCATTGATTTCCAGCAGGGGACCTACCTGCTGAAACCAAACGGTGGAGGAAATTCTGCATCGATGTTCTTTGGGAATCACCAGCCTGGGGAGCTGGGCTCACAGAGCAGATACTCCAGAGAACTTTCGAGGTGGGTTCTGCCGTTTGAGGGCCTTGTCCCAGCTGATTCTGAGCACACAGAGGTTCTTTGACTGAAAACTATTTCACAGAATCATAGAATAGAACCGAAGGATGGTTTGGATTGCAAAGGACCTTAAAGCTCATCCAGTTCCACCCCCAGCTGCTCCTGTCCCACCATCAGGCAGCACTGGAGCTCTGCCTGGGGAAACCCCTCAGCACAGGCTGAGCTCAACCTGCCAGGGCTGACCTTTGGAGCTGAACTCAAGGGTGGTTTTGTGTGACAGACACTTGGACGCTCTCAGAAGCTCTGGGGCTGCGTCACAAGCGTGGATTTACTCCCAGGCTCCCGGGGAATGGCAGCTCCAGGCTGGCAGGGCACGGGCAGCTGTGAATAGGCTGCGTGCAGGGATTTCCCGTGGGTGACACTGCCCCAAAGTGCTGCTGAGCTGCTATTCAGCGCGCTCCACATGCCTGCAAAATGTCATATCATCTTCCTGATGCCTTTTCTCCTTCCCCCATGAATGAGGCTCTCTCCCTCCTGCCCTCAATGAAGGCTTTGTTTTGGTCCTCGACATTCAGCACAAACTTTTTGGATGGCCAGAATGAAGAGCTGTTGTTAACAGGGAGTTTTCTCCTCAGACTGTCAGTTTGGGAATATTGCTGACTGGGGATGGAGCTGAGATACTGGAAGCATTTGGAGAAATCTATTCAATTTTTTCCCCCTGCAGGGTCTGATGCTCATGTCCAACCAATAATGCTTTACAAATATTATTTATAATTATTTTATATATTATATTATATATTTATATTATATATTTTATATATTATTATAATAATAATTTGTAATCTTTATAGAGATTATTCTGTGTAAGATTTGGGGACTTTGCAGTGCCCTTTTGGATGCTTGAGTCTGTTGTATTGAAGCATATTTAACTGTTAAACTCTGTCCTTGATAATTCAGAGAAGCTCAGTGAGAAACACACACTTACTCAAAGGACTCCTCAACTGGATCTTCCTCTAGATGTGTCTCAAAAGCATTTTCTGGTAATAAGACTTTCTAAATTGTATCACAGTAGAACAAAAAGCTTCCTTGAGCTGTAGGGTCTAGGAGAAAGGAGGTTATATATGGCATTAATTTTCTATTCTCTAATGGAAGCCATTGTCTGCCTTTGCTACAGCCATGGTTTTCTAATGGTTGGAAGCAATTTGCCCAGATTAATGCTCTCTGTTCAATTCATTTAATGTGACTTCTTAATTTCATAACACTACAGGCTTTATCAGGAGTCAAAGTAACCCCTGGAAAACCCCAGCAGGCAAAAATGCCTGTCGAGTTTAGCTGTTGAGGCTGGATGATGCTGCTGGGTGAAAAATGAAGGAATTGTTTGGAGGGGAAGGACCATCAGAAAATCACTGGGTCTGTCAGGGTTCTTTGTCTTCGTCCGACGTGTTCTTGGGTCACGACTGAGCTTTTGGTTTTACGTTTGTCACAATGTGGGGTTTGTGTCTCTGGCCATGCAGGAGCACTGTGAGACTCCCCCAGGCCTGTGCTACACTGACCACACACACCAGTGACCCACCAAAAAAATCCTCATTCAGTTTCTGTCAGGTTGAATTTGGGGATTTTTACCTATTGCAAAGATGCACGTAATGGCTCCGATGTTTCCATTTCAACTTCATTTGGAAAGGGCCACCTACACAAGATCACAAAAGCTGTTGTGTTGGTGTTTTTTTCCCACCTGTGGTTGTTCTTATCAGCTTTTTCTATGTATAGGAATATTCTCTGTGATATCTTTTCTCCCTCAGATGTTGTAACATCCCAATTCTGCCCCAGGACCCACTTACACCAGCGAGAGCCCTCAGTCAGGTGTCCTGCCCTTGACCAACCAACCTGCTCATCCTGAATGCCAAAGGAACCTTTAATAAGCCTCAGACAGGTGGTTACTCACCCACAGTAAACACTGAAATAACAAAAATCTCAAAGGTTTTGAAGGAAAACTTGAGGAATTGGCAGCTGGCACCTCAGGTTGGAAGACACTTCCCCATTTCCTGAGATTCCCCTTCCTCCTCCAGCAGCCATTTACCAACCTGTGCCACAGTGCACCTGATCACCTTTATTCCAGGGAGCACAAAGCACTCAAAACTGACCCTTGAAGGAGCCTGGGGTGAGTTTTTCCTTGGATAAGGGCCATGGCAAGCACGTTCCCCTCCGTGACCGGGATTTCTCTTGCCCACACACCGAGCATGACCCTGCCAGGAGGGGCTTGGGAAAGGGGAGGATGAGCCCACCCAGCGGCCTTGGGTTATCCTGGGTGGCCTATTTGATCCTCCCCAGCTTTCCTTCTCTCTTTCTGGTCTGAGGTTCCTTCCCAGTACGGACCAGGGCATGTTTGTGGTCGTGCAGGGAAGGGAGAGCTCTGTGTGCTGGGGAGGGAAGGGTCTGAGCTGTCTCATCTGGGACAAACATGGAAGGAGAGGGAATATGAGGTGGATTTCTGTGTCTGGATTTTCTGTCTCCCTCCTTGGAGAGGGTGTGGAGGCAGTGATTTTGAGTTTATTCAGCCCAACCCGCTGGTGATGGTTTCCTTATGCTCGCTATTTCTTCAGGAGAAGAACAGAGATTGTATTACACGAAGACCAAAATGTTTATGGTAATTTTTCTAAGCACCAAAGATGGTGCAGGCAAGCAACATACTTAAAAAAAAAAAACAAACCACCAACCTCAAATCAAATACAAAGGAAGAAATGCAGAGCCTCATCAACAACTGACAGCAAATTCAAATTGCATTGTCTGAGATGGCCACCAGAACACTCACCTCTGTTAGAAAAAACTCCCTTATTTTCTGCTTAGTCTGTGTCTTATTTAGAAATTATTTAATGTATTTCTTCTCTGAACTTACTAGAGATTTTTGTTGCACAAGTTTTTCACAAAATCTAGGCAGAACTGCTGTCACAGTAACCCTGTGAGGCAGGCAGAGTGATGAAAGAAATATTTATAGAGTGTTAGTGGACAGCTCAAAAGTCAGTGTTGCGTGACACACACCTTCTAAGGTCTCCATTTCTTCCTCCACAAGCTGTATGTCAGCAGCAAAATGACAAGCTGCTTTGCAATGACAAACAACAAGAATCTCACAACACTGAGAAGGATGTTAGAACTTACTGGTGCCTTGTTGTCTCTTCCAGATAAAGGCTGAAGTCACTTTTGAAGCTTGACTTCCACTTGGAAGCCTGTGTTCTTAATCTGATTACATTTTTCAGCCTGTATTTTTGATTTAATGAGAAGAGATGCACATCCAGCACTTGTCCTGCACAGTGCTATTGGTGATGTCCACTGGAAATAGAAAGAAAAGAATCTCCCTGCATAGGAGATACCACATCAGTCAAGCACAGAGAGCTGAAGTGGGACACTTGCCTTAGAACTGAGTCAGTCATTGGTGCTTTTAGGGTTCCCCTGAGGAGATGAGGTCCAGCTTTTCCCTTTTTCTGCCACCCCTCCCTCCCAATCTCCAGGCACACACAGCCAGGGACCACCCACCCCCACCCCCACCTACAGCCCGCAGGCACCAACTAAGGTGAGCACCAGCTAAATCCTGCCCTAAAACACCCCAGACATCCTCAGACCCCACCTCAGTGCTCCCAGAACAGCTCTGAAACAGTTGGGTACAGAGATTTTTTAGTTTTGTGGGTTAATCCTCTGAGGGCCAAAAATCTGGAGGAGAAGCCACGTGACCTGAATTGCTCATTTCAGTGACATTTTTCCCAGGAAGTTTGTGAGTATAGAAGGGGAAGAAAATAGGAGAGGAAAGAGCAAGGAGTGTTTGAGGAAGGAAACACCAAGTACCACCAGCATTTCTGTCACTGAAAGCTGAAGGAATCACAGAATTACAGAAGGATTTGGGTTGGAAGGGACCTCGAAGCTCATCCAGTTGCACCCCCTGCAGGAACACCTTCCACTAGCCCGGGTTGCTCCAAACCCCATCCAAGCTGGCCTTGGACACTTCTAACTTCTGCTTGGTTGCTTCAGTCTTTTCCTAACACACATTTTCTGCGCTAGGCACGTCAGATATCCCCTTATTACCCTTTACTAGGAGTAAATACTGACATTTCTCCGGGTTTAGG
This sequence comes from Empidonax traillii, assembly GCF_003031625.1. Taxonomy (NCBI): domain Eukaryota; kingdom Metazoa; phylum Chordata; class Aves; order Passeriformes; family Tyrannidae; genus Empidonax; species Empidonax traillii. The sequence goes on along the minus strand of NW_020955734.1, from coordinate 233,245 downwards.
CACCTGTGGGGCGGCCGTGAAGGATCCTCCGAACCTTTTCCACCCGTGACACAGACGCCCTCCAGCTTTCCCACGCAGGAACCGACGCCGGTGCGTTTTAAGAGCCGGAGGGTGTAAAGCGGGTAATTTTTAAAATGAACTTCGAGTTGCTTTTAACCAGCTGCCCCCTCCCGTTCGCTCCGCGGTACCGCGGCCGCGCTGCCCCCCTCGCTGCCTCCCCCGGGCTCTGCGGGGTCCCCGCGGCAGGGGAGGGGACAAACCCAGGCTGGGTGTCCCCCCCTGTGTCCCCCGGGGTCCCTCGGTGCCCGAGTTCTGCCGCTACCTGGTGGCTGGAGGTGGTGGCGCGGCTCCGACCTGCACTCGCCGAGCTGGCTGGAAACTCCTGATTTACCCTTATTTACACTTGTTGGCCTTTTTTTGACTTACTGACCCTTGTTTACGCTGTTTCCTTGGGTGTTTCAGGAGGAGGAACCAGCCCAGGCCCTTGTGCAGTGCCTGTGTGCAGTGACAGGACACTGTGCTCACTGAGAGCAGGATGGGTATCCCCTGGTGTCCCTCAGCGTCCCCTGGTATCCCTGAGTGTCCTCAATGTCCCTCAGTACCCCAAGGTGTCCTCCAGTGTCCCCTGGTGTCCCTCGGTGTCCTTCGGAGTCCCCAGGTGTCCCTCAGTGTCCCCTGGTATCCCTGAGTGTCCTCCAGTGGCCCTTGGTGCCCCTTAATGTCCCTCAGAGTTCCCAGGTGTCCCTCAGTATCCCAAGGTGTCCCCCGGTATCCCTTGGTGTCCCTCCATGTCCCTCGGTGTCCCTTTGTGTCCTCAGTGTCCCCTGGTATCCCTGAGTGTCCTCAATGTCCCTCAGAGTCCCCAAGTGTCCCTCAGTATCCCAAGGTGTCCTCCAGTGTCCCAAGGTGTCCCCAGTGTTCCCCTGTATCCCTTGGTGTCTCCACTGTCCCTTGGTGTCCCTTCGTGTCCTCAGTGTCCCCTGGTGTCCCTCCATGTCCCCTGGTGTCCCCAGGTGTGGCAGCTGAGCACATCAGCAGGACAAGCAGCGCTCTGTGCCTCACACTCCTCCTCTGTGACTAAAACCGGTGCTCTGGGTGGAGGGGGAATCCCCCAAAGGGCTTTTTAGTGGTGTCTGGACAAGGGTCAGCCCATGAGAACATTCCACAGGATGCCCAAATCTGCTATATCTTGGATATCCTCAAAGCCACCCCCTGTGCTGTTCGTCCCAGGCACTGCCTCGGGGCACGTGGAGACTGTCTGGGAGGTTGGGAAGGTGGGTGAGAGTTTGGCTGGGAGGTCCCACAGCACCCAAAGAGGCTTGTGAAGGAATCACCCCTGAAGCAGGCAGGCCCCTGTTTTTGTGAGGAAAGTTTTATGTAAAACTTTCATAAGCGAATTTTTATGTATTTTATTAAATCAAACCAACTGCAAATACAAATAAATACAAACTTTCACTTCAGTACCTTAAGATCCAGGATAATGAAACAGAGATACCTGCTGGGCAGAAGTCAGAAGGGAAAGCCAACCTTTGGGAGTGTTTGTCCTTGGGCGGGAAACACTGGCTGGAAACTGGAGACAGGAAAATTGTATTGCAGGGAGTCTGCAGGATTCACAAAATACAGAGAATAATTTAGGTTGGAAACGCCCTCTGGGATTATCAAGCCCAGCCATTCCCCCAGCACTGTGAAGCCACCACTAAACCATGCCCCCAAGTGCCACCTCCGCACAGCTTTTAAATCCCTCCAGGAATGGCGATTCCACCACTGCCCTGGGCAGCTGTGCCAGGGCTGGACCACCCTTTCCAGGGAGAAATTTTCCCAATGTCCAACCTGAACCTCTCCCGCTACAACCTGAGGGGGAAGGTGAAGGGGACCGGGTGGCGGAGGCGCTGGGGGCTCACCCTGGGGCGAGGGGGTCCGAGAGCGGTGTCAGGGCCGATTGATGGGCAGACCCGGAGGTGCCTGGGGCGGTGCCGGGGGTGCCCGGGGGGAACAGACCGAGCGGTCCCGCCATGTGCGACCCACGCGGGGCACCGCGGCGCTTCCGGGTTCACCGGCCGGGACGGCGCCCCCGCAGGGTCAAAAAAGATGGGGAATCCGCGGTCAGGTGCCCAGCTTTCTCCCCCGGAGCATGCCGGGAGTTGTAGTCTTACAGTCTTGGCTGCATAAGGCCGGTAGCGCTCGCGGTGCATGCCGGGAGTTGTAGTCTCGCCTCTGAGCCTAAAAGTCGCATGCGCAGTGGCGCCCACCTCTCGCTGGCGCCCCCCGTGACCCATTGAGGGCACTGCAGGTCAACCCCCCCCCGACCCCTCAGCGCCCCCGGCGGCGCCATCTTGGATCGGGGAGGGGGGGGCGGTGAAGGGCGGGGAATTGACCGGGAAAAGGGATAAAATCTGGGGAAAAAGCTCGTCCTCGACACAGGGAGGATATGGGGCTGTTGGAGTGAGTCCGGAGAAGGACACAAAGATGCTCCAAGAAGTGGAGCGCGTCTGCTCTGGAGCCAGGCTGGGAGAGCTGGAGGGGTTCACCTGGAGAAGAGAAGGATCCAGGGAGACCTAAGAGCCCATTGCAGGGCCTAAAGGGGCTCCAGGAGAGCTGGAGAGGGACTGGGGACAAGGGATGAAGGGGGGATGGCTTTAAACTGAGAAGGGCCAAGGTTAGATGGGATATTGGGAAGAAATCCTTCCCTGTGAGGGTGGGGAGGCCCTGGCACAGGTTGCCCAGAGAAGCTGTGGCTGCCCCATCCCTGGAAGTGTCCAAGGCCAGGTTGGACGGGGCTTGGAGCAACCTGGGCTGGTGGAAGGTGTCCCTGTCCATGGCAGGGTTGGAATGAGATGAGCTTTAAGGTCCCCTCCAACCCAAACCATGCCAGGATTCTATGAAAAGGAATAGGGCAGTGGGAACCTGGGCAAGGCCTGGTTGTCAATGCAACGGAAAAACCCACCCACGTGTGGGGAAAACCCTGTGTTTATCCACCCCTGCACTGGCCAAAAAACCCCAGTCATAAGCCAAGCAAACAAGGGGAGCAGAGCAGCCCAAACCCCCTTGCAAACCAAACCGTCCAGCGCTCGGGTTCTGAACCCCACGGGTGTTTTTGTCACTCTGGCTCCCCCTGCTCCATCCTGAGCTGGGGTGGGTGATGGAGGCTGCCAGCAGGACCAGGAGCTCCCGTTTCACAACATCCATTTCGTGCCAAACAGCAACTTGGCAGCGGCTGAACGAGAAACAAATCCCGTCCCCTCCAGCGGAGGGGGAACCCCCGGAGCCTGGTGGGCTCACCTGCACTTTGGGGGTACAGGAACGTGCCCCAGGCCGAATTCAATCACAGAATCATTTATGTTGGAAAAGACCTCTGAGATCATCAAATCCGGCCTTTGATTGATCATCACCTTGTAGCATTTGTAGCAGTCGTAGCATTAAGTGCCACATCGAAAGTAGCCTTTTGAACACTTTGCTGGTGGCCAGGTCAAACAACCCCCGGGGAAGAGGCTTGGAATGATTTTCAGGGCTGGGGAGGGCCGGGAGCACTTAAAAAGAGGGAAGAAAATTTAAAAACCAGGCGATTTTCTGCAGAGCCGCCCGTTTTGGGAGGCCTGGGCTGACAGCAGAGGGCGGCACGGGCTCGTCGCTGGAGCCGCAGCACCTGCGGGCTTTGCCCTGATCCAACCTCTCCCTGCTCTTTTCCCTCTCCATCAGCGGCTCCCGGGGTTCAGGGAGACATTCCAGGGGCCAGAGCAAACCCTGGATCTCACAGCGAGCCCAGGATCTCTGACAGCTTTCGATTCTGAACAAGACTGAAACTCGAGAGAGAGAGAAGAATCGGTTCCTTTTCCCATCCTGACGCTGAAGCGGAGAAAGGAAACTTCAGAGCTGGCAAAACCAGCACGTTCTGGGGTCCCCAGCTGCAGGGAGAGCAGAGCACTGCCCTCCCGGTCAGACGGGCTGTGTTGGGCTAGCAAAGTTTCCAGGAAGGAGCTGGGTGGAAAAAACCGCTCCTTCCACCCAGAGTTCAAAACCTCTGGGACACGAGGTGTGACAAACAGGGTTATCACAAATCCCTTCATCCCATAACACGACTGCAAACTCTGGGAATTGGAAACCATGCCCCGTGGGAGCGGGAGCTCTCGGTGTCAGTGGAGCCGCAGAGTCGCTTTTGGCATCTGTGCCTCCCTGCAAAGCTCCTTTGGGTACCTGATGTCCCCTCCGCCTAAGGCAGGGTGGACTGGCTTTGCTGTTCCTCCCCAGCCTGAGGGCTACATCGTCCCTGGAATTTTCTCTCCCATTTTCCATGGCAATTCACGCATCGTCTTCTCCTGCTTGATGTATTGGCCTTATCAAGACTTTGTTTGGAAACTCCCCACAGAGCAACAGGGGATGGACCCCTCCACCCTGGCGAGGGAAGGGGGTGCATTGTCTGCGCTGCCCACATCCCGCTCCGCTCCCAAAAGGTGAGAAAACCCGCCCGGAGGCTGCGGGAAAGGATGAAATCCAAGCCCTTGGCATTCACAGCCGCGCTTTGATTGCATCAGGTCTCGATTAGCCGGGGCAGGAGCCAAAGTGGCACAAAAGGAGCCCAATTTATGAGCTCGGGGAGGGGATCTACACACACCTGGGCATCCCCTGCACGCACAGGGGGATGCTAGAGCGAGCGATCTACTCCATGCAGTAGCCTGGCTCTGGGATTACACTGCCATGACCTGAAATGACGTTTTACTGCTTCTGTTTTTCTCACAGCTTTGGCGGCAGGGTGAGAACTTTGTCCCCGGCACCCGCTCGCCCCTCTCATTCACACGCGTGCCTCTTGCGGCATCGCAGGGCCACTGAAGTGGCTGCTGCAGTTTGAAACGGGAGGTGTTGTTTCAGTTTTGGGGTTGCTGAACCCCCTCCTAAGTGCAGTAAACCCAGTGAGTAAGGACACAGAAATATTGCCCTGCAGGAAGGGGACCAAAAGCTTGGAAAGGGATGAAAGGAACACTTCCATTACAGCTTTCAAAATATGTTTCTTTAGCTGAAGCTGCTAAATTTAACTACACTTTGCGCGCTGGAAAGGTTTTGCGGTTGGTTTGGGGTTTTTTTATGGTGAATAAAGTGTTTTTTCCTCTTTAAAACCCCCCACCGACTCGCAGGCTGAGTGATGCAGTTTCGATGTGTCACGGAGGCAGGGTTGGTGCAGATCTGCTCTCGGGACAGTCGTGTAAACCCCAAAACAGGAGGCTCTGGTCTGGAGTGGGGCTCCAGGTGCCTGAAACCAGCACCTGCCCCCCCTTGCTGTCCCAGCACGGCAGGAGGGTTTCAAAGGAGGCCCGGGAAGGGACATTTTTCACCCCAGGTTCACCCTGAGAGGGGTGCAGGGCTTGGGTTTTGGCTCCTGCAGGACTCAATTCCCTGCCCAAGGGAAGTGGGGACTGCAGGGTGAGGGAGGTTGATGGTGGCAGTTCTTGCAGCTGATCCCAACCCGAGGAAGGAGAGGGAAGGGAAAGGAGAGGCAGGTGAGCCCAAGCTCCACCCCAAAAGTTCTCCAGAGAACTGGGTCACTGTGCCTCAGTTTCCCCACATGCCCTGTGGAGAGAATGCTATTCCCACACAGGCAAAGCACTTGAAGACTGGCTTCCACAAGGATTTATTTCTGGGCAGCTGGAGCCGTGGGACACCTGGTTAGCTGATAATTCACCTTGTCCTAAGGCAGGGGTTGAAAATAGCTCCTGTGACTCACTGTGCCAAGAAGGCCAAAGGGTTTCAGACGCCGCCTTAGGAGCAGTTGGATGTTTTCCTTGGGACAGGGAGGTGGTGAGATGCCACCTTGGAGTCTTTGGCTCTTCAGGTCCCTGCAGGAGCCCGGCCCCTGCTCCCCAGGTGACTTTTCTCCTCAGTGCTCATCTGCCTTTCTCCAGCCTTGGCAGATGTTTGGCTGTTGGTCATCTCCCCTTTCCAGAAAGGGACATGGAAAATATAAATATCCCTTCTGCTGGAGCTCCAGGCTCCCCTGGCTGGTCCTTCCAGCATCACCAAGCACCTTAGCTGGGGATGGATGTGTGCAGGAAGGCACAGGTGTGGTGAGTGTTGGCCCTTTGCAAGTCCTCTGTCAGCCATGGGACTCCAGTGCTCCCAGAATGGGAAGTCCAATAGCCTGAAATCTCATCCTGGTCCTGCTTCATTGGTTTTTTTTCCTATTTCTGCATTGTGGATGTTTCACCTGCTGACACTGGGGAGCAAGGAAAATTGGTGAGAGAGAGGTGGGAGAGCAGTGCTGGCCCTGGGTCATTTCCTAATGTGTATCTCCTGTGTTTTCATCTTCTCCTGTCGCAGCTGATGGCCCCAAAGTGCAGGAAACATTGTCCACTGAGTAAATATGAGGGGTGAAAAGGGCCTTCAGGCCCTGTGTGTGCATGTGCCTGTGCCACGATGTGATGGTGATGGGCAGCCTGGAGGGGAGAACAGGCAGCTGATGCTGTGAGTGCCCATCTTTGGGTCACTTATCACATCTCTCATGGTCCTTTCCCTGTGGCCTGGGATTGAAACTGGTGGCTCTTGGCCTTGTGAAGGTATTACTTGCTCAGAAAGGCCGGTGCACATGGAATCAAACACGCACCAATCCAACACCCAACGCTGGGATGCACCGTGTCACCCTGGCAGGGCAGGACGGGACCCACCAGCAGGATCTTTCCAGGGGGACACGACAGCCCCGTCCCCCTGCTGCAGCACAAGCCTCTGGTGGTGACAAAATCACCAGGAAGCCGAGTGACTATCAGCAGCCAGCCCCACGCAGGACCTGCTCAGCCTTTCTGCAGAGGGTTTTCTAAGAAACACCGCAACAGTCGGGGAGTGTTTACGGGAAGGGTGGGACGGGCTCAGCCCGCGCCGGGGCGGCCGCGATAGGGCTTTGGTGGTGCAAGGGGGGGGACAGTGGCCACCCCGGGGGGCTCAGGCTCCTCAGGGTAGCAGGAGGTGTGGTGGTGGGGAGGTTTGTGTTCGTGTAAGAGCAGCTTCCCGGATGGCCTGGGGGGAAAAGAGAGAGAAGGGGGGTAAATATAAACCACATCTCAAAATAGGCCTCTAACTTTGAAGGCGTTTGGAGCTGCGTTTCCTGCTTCGAGCAGCCTCGAGGAGATGAAAGATGCAGCTGAGTGAAATAGAAAAAACCCAAGAAAATAATAAAAAAAAAAAAAAGCAAAACAAAACAACCAATTTAACACTTTCTGGTGAAGGCAGAGGCGCAGCAGTGACACCAGGTCACTCCACATGGCTGGGACGTGGTTACAGGACCCCCCATTCCCTGGTTTGGAGAGCAGGACTGGCAAAAGCCTGGGGTGAGCTGGGGAAACGCACCATTCACTGGACACAGGGATATTAAGGAAAAAGCCCTGGAGCAAGCCAAGGAAAGGAGGGTCCTGTTGTCTCAGATCTGGCTGGGGGACTTGCAAAGTCACCTGCAGAAAGGGAAGAGTGTCCCTTCCTTGGAGCAGACACAGCCCTGTGCACACAGCAGGTGCTGCAGCAGCTCACACGCAAACAGGGCTTCAAAATTCAGCACCCTAAATTAATTAAAAAACAAAAACAAAACCAAGCCAAATTTAAAAAAAAAACCCAAACCAACCAAACCAACATCCCCGAAGCCGAAGCGCTGCAAGAGCTGGAAGCGGGGTTTGACAGTTTGGAGTGCAAAGACTCGACCGCTGCTGGCTGATAGCGACCGACTTCTCGTAATCCGGAGATCGGCTTCCTCTGCTCCGCGTTGGCCGGAGGTGGGACAGCCCACGGGCGGCTTCCTGCACCCACCAGGCAGGCACCCGGCATGCAACACCCAACAGAGCCGGAGCAACAGGATCTGCCTTAACCAAAATTCAATTTGGCTGACAACATCCGGCCTTTCGTAAGGTGGCTTTGATGTTTGTTTACTCGCCCGTCCCCCGGCACATGCTCCGCTCCAGCCTGCGGATGGATGAATGGGAACAGCGAAAAGGGCTCTGCACTTCTTTGATCTCTCCCAGGAGAGCTGCCAGGAGCAGTCAGCGCTGGAAACACCCCTGTGGAGGGATGGATCCGGCTGTCTCCGCGGTGTTTTTGGCTGGCTGGTGCTGGTTAACACTGGAGTGGGACCTTTGGGATTAGTCCAGCTGGAGACAAAGTCAGGCCATGGTGTGGTCACTGGTACCCCACACTCTTTGCTCACACAGCATCCCTCCTCCCGCCCCGCCACAAAGGAATGTCTCCACCACATCAAGTGTTTTCGTTTTTATTTAAAACCGCATAAAAAAAATAAGATTTCTCAATTCCCCCTGTACAATATCAACTATTAACAAACCCCGCCGGCTACACACGGTGGTTACAGGTACAGACTGGACAGTGCAGACAGCCTGGGCCAGCTCCCCCCCCTCCCCTTCCCCAGCCCCACAAGACACCCGTGGAGAGAAAACCAAAACTCATCTGCAAACTGACATTTGCACGTGGCAAGGAAACAACAGCACCCAGAAGTATGTACACAGACAGCTGGGGAGCAGCAGCCACTCCACACCTACGCCAGACATCCGACAGAGACACGACGGGCCCGGGGGTGGACACAGGACACACATGGAGGGAAGACCCAAATGGAAAACCGGGGGATCAGCAGCTGTAGAAGCAAGGCATGGGTTGGAAACCCACATGAATTATAAATAAATAAATAAGTTATCCTAGCGGCTAGGATTCTTCCTTTTAAAAAAAAAGAAAAACAAAACAAAACAAAACAAAACCAAACAATCGACAAATTCATGAAAATAAATTAAAAACAAAACCTGGAAACCAGAAAAAAAGGCAAAATGTTATCACTATTCACAACTGTACATCAAGCTTTGCTCCTGTAGAGCTATGTACACATTTACAGCTGTTGGTTTGCATTGTTTGTGCATTCGTGAGGGCACAGAGAAGCAAAGAACCCCAGAAAATCCACGTGGGATGGAGGCACAGGAGGCAAGGCATCACTCACTTGAGTCCCGAGCATCTTCTGACCCATTTTCTTTTTGAAAATGGAAAAGGTACTACAGGGCCCAGGTGAGTCTCGGAAAAGCAGCACTGTAGGAAAAGTCAAGTCTTTCCTCCAGCACAGCCCAGATGGAAACGGAAGGCACTCGAGCATGGGGACAGTGAGAAGGGACAGTCACTCAGCCACAGGCCCTGACCTCCCCAAAACCAGTTTTGCCCCACTGAAGCTTTTCTTGCAATCGGGTCTCTGATCCTCTCGCTGTCCCCAGTCCAGCAGGTCAAGATGACACTTGAGAGCCTCCAAAAACCAGAACTAAAACTCCCCCTGCCAAAAGTTACTGGCAAAAGCTCAAGTGAGACAAGGTCATTCAGGTCGAGTCCAGGGCAGCTGGTTTGGATGGTGGCCACCAGAGCTTGGAAGACCAGGTCTCCAGCCCAGCTCCAGGACAAGATGTGCGTGTTCCCATCTGAGGATCCCTGCTCAGTGCTACGGTCGGGATGAAAAAGTCTGGTTTTCTTTGCTTCTTGTGACCAGGAGCTGCGTGGAGCTGTTACTTGCCAGGCTCCTGGATCAAACTGTGCAGGTGGATCTCTGCTGGTTCCAGGTGAATGTCCTGCAGCCAGGAATGGTTGAAAATGTCCTCCAGCGACGGCCTGTCCGAGGGGCGCATGGATAAACACCACCTGATGAGGTGTTGGCACTCTGGGGAGAGAAACCAGAAACCACTGGTCAGTGGGAGAAGGCTCCTTGTCCACTCTGTCTGCAGCGCCCAGGTCATGTTGAGGGTGCTCCAAGCTGCACCCAAACCTCACAATCCACCTGGCGTTTGGAAGGAGAGCGGGATGGCAGAACATGTGCCCCCTCCTCCAGCCAAGTGTGAGAGATCAACCCCCCCCCCCTAGAGCTGTAAGAACAGGATTCTCAAGTGCCTCCCAAAACCCACTACCCCCCCCACGCCAAAAAAGCAGGCACCCACCTAGAGAGACCCGCCGCCGGAAGAAGAGCTGCCCCCTGATGATGTCCTCGTCCTGCTCGAAGGGGACGTCCCCGCAGACCATGTTGTAGAGCAGGACGCCCAGGGACCAGATGGTGGCCGAGTGGCCGTGGTAGCGGTGGAAGCGGATCCACTCCGGGGGGCTGTACACGCGCGTTCCTGCGGGACACGGCGGGAGCTCATCAAACCCTGGGCCGGGCATCCCTCCCCCGGCGGCGGCGCTGGCACTGGCACAGGCGTGACCCGCCGCCTTCC
>NW_020955734.1:187952-221803 GCF_003031625.1 Empidonax traillii | reverse complement strand
TGTCCTTGAGGAAGGTGCCGGAGCCGAAGTCGATGAGCTTGAGCTCGCCCGTGGCCAGGTCCAGGAGGATGTTCTCGTCCTTGATGTCGCGGTGCAGGACGCCGCAGTTGTTGCAGTGCCGCACGGCCTCCAGCACCTGGCGGAACAGCCCCCGCGCCATCTCCTCGGGCAGGAACCCCCGCTCCGTGATGAAGTCAAAGAGGTCCTGCGACGGCTCCGGACGCTCCATGACCACCACGAAGCTGTCCGGGAGCTCGAACCAGTCCAGGAGCTGGATGACGCCGTGGAAGCCGGAGCCCACCTTGTTCAGGAGCACGATCTCGAGGGGCACACGGCTGCCGCCGGGCTGCGGGGGGACCACGCTACCATCAGAGGGGCTGGGGCTGCGCCGGGGGACCGGTACCGCTACCCCCCAGCCAGGGAAAACTCCGGAGCCCCTCTGCTCAGCCCCGCCGGTGTTGGGCATCTCCTCGCTCAGGGGATGCTCCGGTGTCCCCCCCGCCCGCTCCCACCGGTGCCGGGTATTCCCCGGGATGCTCCGCGTCCCCCGGTGACCCCAGGCCCGCTCCCCCCGCGCTGTCCCGGTTTCCCCCCTCCCGCCCCTCGGCTCGTCCCCTCCGTCACGCCCCGGGTTCCCCCGCCGGTCCCGGTCACTCACCAGCTCTCCCCACTGCGAGATGCGGTCCCGGGCCACGCGTTTGATCGCCACCTGCGAGCCGAGGGAGAGCGGCGGGATGAGCTCGGCGCCGGCCCCGCCGAGCCCCCTCCTCCTCCTCCTCCTCCTCCTCCTCCCGCCGCCCTCCCCGCCACTTACCGGGGCGCCGTCCGAGAGGCGGATCCCGGAGTAGACGCTGCCGAAGCCGCCGCTCCCCAGCAAAGGGCCCACCCGGTACAGCTGCTCCAGCGGCTCCTTCTCCTTCCCTGTGGACGAGACCCGCCCGTCAGCGCTCCGCCCGCTCTCCCCGGCCGTCCCCGAGCCCCCAGCACGGGGTAATCCCTGCCCTGACCTGGCTGGAGTTTGGCGGGGTGCAGCTCCGCGCCGGGGCCGGAGCGGAGATGCGCCAGCGAGGTGATTTTGGAGAGCAGCATCCCGGTGACGGGGGGCGGCCGGCGGCGGCACCTGCGAGTCCCGGTGGGCGGGTGGTGGTGGTGGAGGAGGAGGAGGAGGCGGCGGGATCCGGGGGAATGGGGGGGGGAATATCCAGGGAGGGACCCGGGGGGGGGATCCAGGGAGGGATCCGGCGGGAGCGGCCGCTCCGCGCGAGGCCGGGCCGCGTGTGGCGCGCGGCCCCCGCCGGCCCCGCGAGCCGCAGGGGCCGGGGGCGGGGCCGGGGCGCGCGGGGGGCGGGGCCGAGCGCAGCCGCTCCGCCCCCTCCGGAGCGTCCCGGCCAATCAGGGAGCGAGCCCCGGCGGCGGCGGCGCCGCGCAGGTCCCTGTGCCCGCCCGTCCCGCCCGTCCCGCCCGTCCCGCCGCCGCCGCCACACGCGGGAATCGCCCCGCCGAAATTCACGGGTTTCTTCAACTGATCCTTCGCTCGCCTATTTGTTTTCCGCCAACCCTACAGCTCCCTGGGGTGATCCGCGTCCCCCCCGCGTCCCACCCCACCCTCTCGTTATTTCCCAGTGTCTGAACTTTTCCCCTTTCCAGTAATAGTGGCCATGTGGCCATTCCAGCTGCGGACTCTTAACTAACATCCCTGGGGGTTATTTCCCCCACACACTTTTTTTTTTTTTTTTTTTCCCTTCTTCCGCAGAAGTCGCTGGCTGAGATGCCTCCCCGAGTTCCAGAGATAAGATAAATAATTTACTGGATGGAGATCTCTGATTACTCACTCTATTAGCATTTAGAGCAAAGAGCTCCAGCCACCGGGAGCTGAATTATTCCAGACGAAGCCCATCTGGGCTCCCGCTCCCGAGCAAGACCGAGGAGTTCCCAGCATCCCACACATACTTGTGGGATGATTTGCTCGAAATCGAATGGGGTTTACTGGAAATGCTGGTGAGGTCCAGGCCGCTGTAGTATTTAAAAAAGAGGGATAAAACACAACCAAGATGCACCCCCAAACTGGGGTGCAGAGCTGTGGCTCAGCCCTCACTCCAGCCAGGAAGGACTCACCACCACTGCTGCCTCTTTTAGATTTACCCAGAACACAGCACATCCTCTTTCAGGGGCCGAGACAGCTAAAAACACAAAAACCCACCTTGGCCTTTACACAGAAAGTGACATTTTATTTAGGGAAAAGTGTGGAGAATCTGACACAACGCCTCCATCCCCCCCCCTTTTTTTTGTAATGCTTTTATTTGTTTTTTTAGTATTTTTTTCATATATTCTTATTTGGGCTGATGCAAGCTGAGGGTGGAGAAGAGGGGCAGGCAGTGCCTTTCTCCTGCCTTATTCCCACCCGACGCCTGGGCATATTTGGGACAACTGGTTCTCCCAGTCGGTGCTCAGCCCGTGGGATGAGGTGACTTAGCATCTGGCCCCAAACTCATTATCAAATTCTTTGCCAGGATGATGAAAGGCACCGAAGGGGCTGCCCTGGAAACCTGTTGACAAACAGAGCTCGCCCGGAGCAGCCGGGCTTTCCCGGGGGCTGCCTGTCCCTGACTCCTCGGGAGGCTCAGCCTTGTCCTCGCTCTGCCCAAACCTGCTCATTAGCGTCGCAGGGAGCAGCGTGTCTTGCAGCCGGGATGATCTGGGGCCAGAGTCATCCTCGTGCGTAAACCGGCCCAGCTGCTCGTTTCCCCAGCCGGCTGAGTCAGTGTCCATCTCTTCCTGCCGGCAAGGAGGGCTTGTGTCCCTTCTGGATTGGGGAAAAACCCTGTCTTGGAGGTGATGGGAAGACATTGCTCCATGCCCTGGCCGTGGGGAGCGGGGAGGAGGCCACATTTCCTGGCCAGATCCATCTCTTTCCAGAATAACCCACCCAGATGCATCCCTGTTCCCCAAATGACCCCAGTCCAGGGCTGGGGAGCCACCTTTTCCCCTTAGCCCATCCCATGCACTCACCTTTCCCCTGCCAGCCCACACGAGGCCATTGGGATGTGTCAGACACTCAAGCAAATATGAAACAAACCCCATCCTGCTTGTTTAGCTACCCAACTTAGCCCTCTTCCCTAAGGATCTCCTCTTTTCCCCACCCTCTTCCTCTGGGATGAGAGACGGCAGATGCAGGAGAGCAGCTCACATCCACAAGCACAGCTTGCCCTTGCAGAGACACAGGGATGTCCTAAATGTCCTGCGCGTCCTGTCCTGGCCAGGGCTGCCTCTTTCCACCCCTGGGGCAAACCCAGTTCTTGACACGAGCCCCCGGGGAGCAGTTTGAGGCCCAGAGGGCTTGCAAGGAGGAAAAATCTATCTGGGATCATGCCTGGGGGCAAACGGGACCCTGGGGTGGCACATGGAGCCGGTGGCGGGTCTGGGGGAAGAGGAGCTCCCAGCAGACATCAAAAGATCAGTTCTGAGCCCTGCAAACAATCCCGGCAGCTTTCAGGCTCTTCAGCGGCATTCCAGTCTAACCGGGGCTGCCTTGCATGATAATCAGGCTTAATTACTGCTTTATCGCTTGATTGCTGTGCTGGGCCCTTGGAGCTGCAGTGTTGCTTTCGCAGTTTACTTTTTGTATTTCCTCCCCCTCGCCTTCCCCGCCAGCGCAATTAGCAAATAGGTGAAAATGGGGAGGGCCAGGGCGATACCCAGCGGGGAGAGAGGGGCGATCTGCCACCCTGGAGCCCCCCGGCGTGGAGGGTTTAAAATTCAGGTTTCCACACGTCCTGAAATAAAACAGCAAAGGTCAATGCCAAGCCAGGAGCACAACCCCAAACCAGCCCCACGAGCATCCCCCGGCCGAGGGGACTCGGTTGGAGGAGGGAGGGGACGATGCGGGGCCATTAACGCCGTGACACAGGAGGGCTGTGGTTTTCCACCGCCAGCTTTGAGTCACTGCGTGACCTTGGCTGAGTCCGCCCGTGGCTCCCTCGGCTCGGGCTCGGTCGCCCGCGGAACCGGCTGGCCCAGGGCGTGGGGCGAAGCGGGGAAAAGCCGGGGAAAGCCTGAAACCGTCCTCACCTCTCCCTGATGCTCAGGCGGGCACCCGGCCCGCTCCACCTCCCCCTGCTTCCTGCCAGAGCCTGGAAAAAGGGATTTTAGGCATCTCAGCAGTGCCCCACTCTCCCGTGAAGGGAGAGCCCACCCAGGGCATGTCCCAGCCTGGCAGTGAGAAGGTGGAGGAGGGAGGGATGAGGATAGTCGGGAAGCAAGGATGCTCCCACCTACACACAGTGAGCAATCCCTGTCTGCCCCGGCCACGAAGTGGGAGCTGTCCTCGGCCAGGCAGTGGGTGCCGTGGCTGGGACACCCCCAGTGTGCCATCACCCACTCAAAGTCACCTCTACGGCCACAAAAAGGTGTCCTCTGGAGTCTCACCGGTGACTTTAAAAATGAAATAAAACGTACGTGTGTTCCCCAGCATTCTGGAGGTGCGGGTGATGGGCATCCCTGCAGGATGCAGCCGATCCTGGGGCGCGTGGAAGCTCCAGGGGGGGCTGACGAGGTGTTGGGCTCTCCCCGCAGAGACAGGAGGGTTGGGATCTTGTGGGTTGGGATCATGGATGCTGGGAGGCAGTGCAGCCACAGGGTGCTGGCTGGGTGCTGCTTCCTCTCCTCTCCTCGTCCTTGGGGTCTCTCCAGACCCAGCTGCGACCCCAACACTGCAGTGACAGTTTGGGAACCACACACCACATCCTGGGGCTGGAATCATCCCAGGACAGGGAGGAAGGTCCAGGTTGGAGTGCTGGAGCACCCCAAACCCTCTCCGAACCATCACCCTTTGGGTGCCAATTGCCACCAGCTTGGGAGGGTGATGGGATCTGCGAGTGGGGCAGGAGATGCAGGGACCCATCCTGCTCCCCGGGAGGAGAAGCAGCGGGGATTTCTTCTTATTAATTGATTTCTTTTTTTCTTTTTTTTTTCTTTTTTTTTTGTATGGTGGCTTTTTCGCGGGCTTTTCGGGGCGAGGTGTGCGGGGAGGCGGCAGCATGGCTAATCTGCTTTGTGAATGGAGCCTCACGGGGGGGCGGCGGAGGGGGCCGGGGAGGTGGAAGGAGCCACATATTTGGGATTCCATCATCTGGGTGGGCTCCTTCTCCCCAGACTCTCAGGATGTGGGAAATGGAAGATGAAAGGAGCTGCATTTCCAGCCTCTCGGGTTACAATGTCTAAAGCAGAAAAGGGTGGTTGGGGAAAAGAGGAAAAAAAAAAAAAAGAAGAGGGGGGGTGGAGGGGATGCTACAGGGAAACCTGGGTTGGGAAATGGCCCGGGTAGGTTGGGGCAGGGAAGGGGGCGGCAGGGGCCGAGCCGCTCGTGTTTCACATCACGTCAGGGCTGAGGAATTTCCTCTGCTCTGGGGGTGCCTCGCAGAGAAAAAGGGGGAGGCTTTAAGGTTAGCTGGGGATGAATAATAGCCAAGAGGAGAGGGATTAGAAGTGTTACCCAGCGGCTGCTGTTTACAAGCAAACCCTCTTATCGATCAAGAGGGGAAAGCGGGATGCTTTGGGGTGATGGAGGGGACCCCAGGACGTGTGTCACCACATCCCTTCCCTGGAGAGCACGGCAGGGGGATCACCCCCAACCCCTGAGTTCCTTCCTCCTTGACATCAGCAAGGTCCCAGCAGCTGGTCCCCTGCACACGTGGTGTGTCCTGGGGTGCCCGGCCTGGCTTCCCTGCTGTGTCCTCCCGTGGCCCCAGGAGGTTTCCCATCCTGTCCCCGTGAGCTGCAGACACCCAGATCATCCCTGTGCACAGGCAGGGAAATCCGCCTGTCCCAGAGGGCTTGGGTCACCCACTGGGTGCTCTGGAGGAGCGACAGGGAGAGGGGCACGAGGATGAGGAGGGGGCATGGAGACACAGCGCTCTGTGCAGGGGCACCATTGGGGTGCATGAGGCTTTTACCCTGCTGGGTGATGGGAGCAGCTCCCAGACATGGGCATCACCTCCATTGTCCCGTCACCTCCTGAGCTGAGGCCTGGGTTTTGTCCCAAAACCGTTTCATTTCTGTTTCCCCTTTATTGCTGCTTTGAGTGATGCAAGGTCGAGGTGCGGAGGAGCGAAGGGAAACACATTTCTCCTGTGTTATTCCTTGTTATCCTCCATCTCTGTTGGGACAGCCAGGAAGGGACTGCTGCAGGGTGGAGGTGCAGTCCCCAGGCTGGGCTCAGAGCATCTGCAGGACCCAACCTGACTGCCCACCCTGGGATGATGGCAGAGACACTGGCACATGCTGTGGGCAACTGGGCTCCTCTTCCAGGGAGTGTGTGCTAAAGTCAGGCTGTTCTCCCCAGTTTATCCCAGAGAAACTGAGGCACAGGGGGGCCACAGAGCCCCTGTGGAGCTGGAGGGGGACAACAAGTTTATTCCACCCCAAAATGGGGATGAAAGGGCCTTTGAGCCAGGAAGATGTGGCTGGAATCAACCTGAGTGCTGTTTAGAGGAGGCTGAGCGGGTGCAGCTGCACTGTTGGCTACTCTGGGGGAGACCCCAGACCCAGGGTAGACCCCTGACCATGCCTGGGGACTCGAGATCTTCCCTGGGCTGGCACCACTTGAGGGACACAAAATAAACCTACGCCTGAGGCTCAGCGTGAGTCCGGACCCCCACCTGCCCCGGTTTAACAGGTTTCTTCCTGCAGAGCATTTGCCCAAGAAAAACACAAGGTTATAAAACAGATTTTGGTGGCTGACTGGGGACAAGAAGGCTCTCCTCTTCCCCCTCCGCCCTGCAAAACCCTTCCTATTCCCAGGTACATTCCTGGCATTGCTCCGTCCTGGAGTGCAGGGAGGGTGCTGACCCCCTGAGCATGGGAAAAATGCCTGTCTGCGTGCGGGAAAGGAGGTGCAAATAGTGCGGGGTGAGGAGGTCAGCCGGGAAATCCCTTTCATCTTTTCCCGGGCCTTTGCCGACACGCGGCCCGGGAGCGCGTGGGGCGAGCGGGAAAGGGTTTTGTCGGCGGCTGGAAAAGGGGAGGCTCCCGGGAGGCTCCAGCGGGGACCGATGCTGTTTCCAAGCTGGAGGAGGCTGAATTGCCACATGGGGTGGACGGCACGGAGATGTCACAGGGCAGGTCGCAGTGGTGAGCCCCGGGATGGGCGATGGGCGATTAGGTTTGTCCTTTGTCCCCTTGTGGAGCTCGGCGGGTCGCTGGGACCCCCCACACCCCAGGGTGGTGGGGCAGAGGGACACTCCCACACCCCACCACGTCCAGTTAGGGACATAAAGGTTCCTGGGTACCAGTCACTGTCCCAGCATCACCCCAGAGAGCTCTGGCTGCTGGAGGCACCCGGGCTGGGTGGTGTCCCCAACCTGGAGAGATCCTGGTGTAAACCCAACCCCATCCCCAGCAGACCTGGTCCTGCTGCAAAGGCTGGGCCTGCCCGAGGCTGCTGGGGCAGGAGAAAGTCTCTTGGCAAGAACATAATAAAAGGCAGATCTCACTCTCCCTGTGGAGGAGGTGGGGGAGCCCCTGAGGAGCCCAGGAGATGTGGGACCATCCCTTCCTCTTCCACAGACTCCCTGCATGCCCTCAGTCTTATCTCTCTATCTCTTTATCCCACCTGGACTACAATAAACCTCTCCCTGTGGTTTGAACTGTCATCTCCCTCCCAGCAGCCCCCCGGGGCCATCGTCGTCACTGCTGTCTCCTGTCCTTGTTGGCCAAAGGAGGAGTCCCAGCACAGCCCTGCCGGATCCGGTCTGGCTTCCAGGAATCGGGGCTGGGGCGGGTGGCTGTGGGTGACAGCTGGTGCCTTGGGTGGCATCCGCTTGTCCTGATGTGCTCAGGTCCAGATCCACCCGTTTCCTAAAGCACCCACTGCCCCGTGGGACTCCAGGGGTTCCTGTCACCCTTCCCTGTCTGCGCCGCAGGGCGAGGGCTTCTCCTGCCTGCACGAAGCAGATGGTAACACAGGGACTAACAAGATCAGAGATTAAGCTGCACTTTGCTTCCAAATCGCATAATCACGTAATTATTCCCGGTATCGGGGAGGAGCAGGCTCCAGGCTCCCGTCCCTGCTCCTTCCTGGGCCACTTTGCACGGCAGGATGGTGTCAGGGGGTCAGATCCTGCCTCGGTGCTGCTCCAGGGTCCTGTTAGCTTGTTGGGAGTGCCTGGTGTCCTGCTGCCTCTGGGATGATGCCCAGGGGGAAGTGTTGGGAGAGGACTGGGTGTGCAGGAGCAGCAGCTGCCTGTTGCACCCTGCATCCCACTCCAACCTCGCACTGGGGTTACCCGCCTCGAGGCAGGGCAGCCCAGGAGGAAACACATCCCTGAGCACCTTTCCACACCCTTTGGCACAGGAGAAAAACCCAGCCCAGTGACTCCCAGTTCCTACCAGTAAGAGTCACTGGGGCGGAACTGGGGCACTGCTGATGCTGCTCCATACCCTACTCACGAGCTGGGAGGCTTTGGCGCCGCATCTCGCTTTTCTCTGGGAAAGGAAACGGGGGAAAATCCCACATTTCAGGCAGAGCGTGTGGCCAGAGGCCTTGAATTCCTGGGTGGCAGATGGCACAGCCATCATTATCAGCAGGCCTGGGCTGTTTGCTGGAAAAGGGCGGCAGCGAGGCTGGGTGACCCCACACTTCCTTCCTTTCCTGGAAGCCGCTCGCTCCGAGCGTGACGCCCGCTCTGATAACCAGCTGCTTTCACAACACGGGCGCGGGGCTGGGCTGGCTCCCTGCTCTGTCACCCTCCTTCCCGCCCAGGTTCTATCACCCCATGGGCACCTGCTTGCCCTGCCTCAGTGTCCCCCCCCATCTGTAGAGATGGCAACACATCCCTGAGCACTGCAAACCCTGGCTGCAAGAGGAGCGAGAGCATGGCAGGGTGTAATGAAGTGTGTCAGGCCTCAGCCTCCCTCTCCATGCATCCATCCATCCATCCATCCATCCATCCATCCATCCATCCATCCGCCCATCCACCTGAGTAGTGAGGGCTGTGCTGGAAAACTTGGAGCAGGGGAGCAGAGAAGTGGGGGTTCCTTCCCCTCCTTGGCAGCACCCAGGAAAGGGCTGGTGGGTGCAGCGGTGCTGAACTGTGGGGCTGCACCTGTGGCCGTGCACTCACTGGTGCCCCTGTTCTCTGGGGTGGATGTAGGACCTCGGTGCAAGATACAGGACAGGACAGGAGCGGGTTGGGGGTTTCTTGGTCCCCCTGTGCCTCGGTCAGAGGTAGCTCATGTTTGCACTGAGGGGCTGAGCAATCCCTGCGGATTTGAAGTGGGTGGCAGGGAGTGGCAGGCAGGGTCCTGCCCGAGTCAGGTCCCCTCCCTGCGTGGTGGCAGGTCCCTGCACGCCACAGGAGCCACCGCCGCGGGTCAGGGAGGGACAGGAGAGCCCGGCTGAGGGGGAAGCTGAGGCAGTGATGGGGACGCCATGACCTGCCCGGCCCTCCTGGAAGGGGACCCAGCAGCCCTGCCTGCTCCCTGGGCTTGCAGCTCCAGGGTCTGCTCAGAGCCAGGCTGGTGCTAACGGGAACCTGGCAGGGGCTGGGGGCTGGGTGCTCAAATCCCCCCCAAACCCCATTGGGACCCACTCTGCAATGCCCTGTGTAAGGGCAAAGGCATCCCCAGAGGATCACCATCCCCCCAGGACACCCAGCTCAGGGTCTGTTGTTCCAGGGTCCTCCCTGCCAGGCCGGTGCATGGCCAAGAGTGGCTCCTTGGCCTTATCTGGACCATCCAAGGAGGAAGTTTGCAGGGTGGATTCCAGCGGGCAGGTAAACAGCGGCCAGATGGGACCCAGATACCCGCCCGGAGTCGCCCGCCGAGCTGGGTTTGCACAGCCCCGATGCTTTATTTGCTCTAGGGAGGGCTTTTCCCTCCATCAGACGTCAGTGGCGGTGCCAGGACGTCACTCCAGCAGCCCCGCCGGGCTCCTCCGTCACGCTCCTGGCCGGGTGCCTGCATCCGGGGCGCGGGTGCTGCTGTGGCACGGCGGGGCTGGGAGGCTGCTCTGTGCCACCCACCCAGCTCCTGAGGCCTCACCCCCTCGTCAGCACGTGGCCAGGTCTCCTCCTCCATGGCCAAAAGGGCTCAGAGGGTGCCCAGCAAGTGCTGGGGTTGTGGGGCAGGACGCACCACCTTGTTCTTTGCAGCGGGATGAGGGGTGAGTGGGCTGCTGCTGACCGCCCTGCCTTGGGTGGCAGAGGTGGTTGGGCAAGACCAGGCTGCTGGCAGCGGATGCCAGGCGTGCCCTGGCACACGTGTGGGTGCAACCCACACCCAGCCCTGGTCTGCAAGTGCCACTGGGATGCTCCCGGCTCCGGTTGCGAGATCCTCTCTCGGCTCATCCAGCTTGCCCAGCTCACCCTTCTGCCACCACACCCAGAAAGCCGGCATCCTTCCCTGCTCCCAGGGGGAAACTGAGGCACGGGGATGGCAGGATTGATGCAGAGACATGGAGGAGAGCTCTGGGGAAAGGCCACTGAGTATCACCCACCCATGGGACCACAGCACCCTCTATCCCAGGGTGCTGCTACGTTACCCGGAGCCCCGGGGCTGCATCTCTCCCACCCAGTGGATGCTGCAGGGCTGTTTCTTTTCCCAGCTTTCCATCTCTGCCCCCATCACTTCCCCACCCCTGCAGCCCAGGTCCCTGTGGTGGGACAGGGTCAGGGCACAGTGTGCAGCACAGCATCACCCGCATTTCGCTGCCCTTGGCGTGCTGATGAATAATGCAGAGCCCAGGGGGTTCCTCGCTGCCACAGGACCAGCACCCGGGGGATGGTGCTCCCTTTGCCTACCGGGGCACGGAGGGGAAATGCCAGGTCGGGACCCCATCAGGGGTGTGTTTACTGTGTCAGGAGAAGCCGTAAATTCGCTTGGTCTAATTGAAAGCCGGTGCTGTGGGTTTGGCTTAATCCACCCTCCTCCTCCTCCTCCATTAGATAACGTCTCGCTGAAACCACTTTGCAAACTCACGGCATTCCTGTGTGCTGAGCACCGGGCAGCCGGCGGGACACGGCCACGGCCCCGGCCACGGCCACGGCGGGGGCTCACGTGCTGTGGGGCCACCTCGTTGCTGCCGGCTCTGCTCCTGCCCTGCTCCCGGTCCCGTTCCCGCTCCCGGCTGGGAAGGGGTTCCTGCAGCAGCCAAGAGAACTGACCCACTCGTGACGTGGAACGTGGATGGCAGCAGAGCGGGATGGCTGCGGGATACAGCAAGACGCGGGGTTTTGCTGGGGGGAGCACCCCGAGGTGCCCCTCCCCAGGAGTGGATCCAAAGGGCTCAGGTTGAAAAGATAAAGGGAAATGTTTGGGGGAGGGGGGAAATCCACAATCCAAGCAGTGAATGGGCTGGGATGTTCCCAAAAAGAGCTGGGGTGAGGGAGGAGAAGAAATGGGAACTCTTCCTGTGCGTCAGAGGGGTCAGCACCCCTTCTCGTCTCCCCAGCAAAGGGAAACTGAGGCACAGAGCTGGGCAGGGCTTGGGAGGTGCTCGGAACTGGGGCAGCACTGGGGGTGTTTTGTGGGCAGCCTGTTCCTCTTCGGGGTTCTGCAGAACTGGAAAAGGAAGAGGAAACATCCAGGCCACGGAGAGGTCAGTTTGCCAGCGTGAATACTCACATGAGCTCTCTGTCCCCTGTCCCCATCCTCACCCGGGGCCACCTGGGGGGACCCCTCCGCCTCCCCCTGCCCTGTGCAGCTGCGGGGCCGAGGATCCCCGGCCTCTGGCGAGGGGGGAGTTGCTTTGCCAGCGAAGTTCAGGCAGAGGCCAAGGGCGGCGAGGGCTGTCGGGGTGTCCTCCGGCCGCCGCTGACCTGCGAGGAATGCTGTGAGTCACCGGGAAAGCATCCCCACGCCGCCAGCCCCTCGCCGAGCCTCCGTGCTGCCGGCGACCGGAGTCTGCGAGTCCCGCAGCCCGGGTTTGGGGGCGCGCAGCTCCCCGGGACACCCCGTTACATCCCCCGGAGGCCCCCAGGGGAGATGCAGTGCCCACCCGGGGCGTGGACCCCGCTGCGGTGGTGGCCGTCACGCCGGTCGGTGTCTGGGCACGGGACGGCACAGGCAGGCCGGGAGCAGTCCCCAGCTCCGGGGAGGCCAGACATGAACTCAGCCTCTCCGAGAGGGAAGGGATGACGTGATGCTGGTAGGTCACCCGGGGCCGGGAAGCCTTCCCAGCCCAGCGCTCAGGGCACTCCCGCTCGGCCACCTCCAGCCATCGGGAGAGAAGGGGGGGAGATGCTCCTGCAGGCAGCTCCGGTCCTTCCCCTAGGGGAGCCGGTGTTTTCGGCTTTATCAGCTCACCGCAGCTTCGTGGTCGGCATTGCAGAGGAGAGAAAGGCTTTTCCCAGTGGTGCCTTATCGGGGACGCTGCTTTGTTTCAGGTCGTGTTGCAGAATTAAAGAAGGACCGTGGCATTCGGGGGAAGAATTGCAAATTCCTGGAAGATTATCTGAGCACAGCACCTGCCCCTGGTGTGGGGCAGTGGGAGATGACATGGGGCCTCCTGGAAATCCCAGGAGGGGACAAACCCCAGAGCATCCATCCCTCTGTAAATGAGCACCCAGAGCTTGCCCAGCTGTGCCCTCGCAGCCTCCACAGCTGGATACATCCTGGACTGGGCTCCGAGGTGCCACCCACCCCAAGGGCCACTTCACCATCCTATCCCTCCTGTCTCGTGCCACTGCTCATCTTCTCGGGAATGGCAAAGACCTGACGCTCTTGTGACACCTAATGGCAGTTACTGTTATCAGATCCAGTGCTCTGCCAGTAAGGCTCAGCTTGCCATGCATTGAGGGATGCTCTGCTATCCTGCCCAGGCTGGTACTGCTTGGCCTGGACAAGGCTGCCAGAGGGGTTTGGGAGATGGAGATAGCAGCCCAAGAGCTGTTTTTTTCCCCTCATTCCTTATGGAAACGCAGGCTGTGATGTTCTGGTTGTCCTCTTGCCTCCTCCCAGGGGCTTTTGAACCTGCTGGCCACTTCCAACCCCAACCTGAGCTGCGTCTGCAGAGCCCAGAAGAACCAGGCAGGTGCACAGACAGGAGAAACTCTGACTGTTGCTCCTCAGTCCTCCCCCCACACTGAGGGAAAGGCAGGAGCGTGCCCACAACCACAGCACCAGACATGGGAGAATCCACACCTAAACACCACACAGCAGCCCCAACTCCCCAAATCCTGCTGCTGGGGGAACGCCCTGATAAATCCAGCCCTGTCCCTGGGGAGAGGATGTGTCCCCTTGTGCCACAACACCCAAACCTCGGCTCAGGGGGTCACCGCAAGGTTGCATCACCTGGGATGGAAAATTCAGCCCTGAATCCAGCACTGATGGGATCAAACCCCTTTGGTTACCCAGGACCACCAACCCCAGACCCTCTATCGTGATGCCAAGTCACATCCCTCACGTTCCTGTTTGCTCAGATCCTGCAGCGCTCCGGCCGCTTTCCAAACCCTCATCCCAGCACACACAGGGACTGGACCTGCAGCCCCTCAGACCCCACGAGGGCAATGGGGGTTCCAGGAACCCCTTCCTGCTGATGGCAGAGTAGGATCCTGCCTGCCAGGTCCTGTTATTTTTTGCTGGTTGCCTCCAGCCCTGCCCAAGGATTGGCATCCCAAGGGGCTGCAAGGCCCTTTCCCCCCCAAATGCTCTTTCTGCCAACCCATCCGGGGCCATGGGGGGTTTGGGTGATGCAAGGGAGGGGGACAGATTTCTGGGAATTCAGCTACCAGACCACACACCATGCTCACTGCTACTTCTCTTCCTGGGAAGAGGTGATGGGGACACGAGCAGCACCCGTGGGTGGCCCCAGGCAGTGCTACGGGCAGGATGGGGAAACTGAGGCACGGAGCAGCTACCTGGGCTGCCCATGGGGGGACACCAGCCAGTGTCACCACAGCTCTCTGAAGGAAACGTGGGTACTGAAGGAGGCAGAAATCCCAGGGGTTGCCCCTGGAGCTGGGAAAGCATCTTCTGGACTGGAGCAGACTCCAGAGGATGCAGCCCCTGCCCCCCCGCCCCCCCTCGGGTTTCCACCCACCTTCAGGCTATTTTCCCTTCCTGAAGTGGCTCTTTGCAAGGCGGCTGGCAGAGGGGGGCACTGGCTTTAAGTGTATTTGATGGATAATTCCTCATTACTCTAATGCATTTGCAAGCTGGGATAATTGATGGATGTTTAACAGGATGCGTTTCCGACAGTCGGCTGGAGAAATGGACTCCCATTACTCCGCAAACGTTTCTTTTTACCATCGAACTCCTTTGTTTCAATTGATCCTCGCCTTTCCCATCGCTGGCTGCTCATTAATAATCCCCAAAGCAGCTGCTTTCCCCCCCTCCAGCTCCTCCCGGACCTGCCACGCCGGAGGCTTTTGCAGGGGTTTGCAGGCGGGTCTGGGCACTGCTGCAGGTTTTATAATAAACAAGAATTTTTTATTTTCCCCCAAAAAGTGTGGTCAAACCTGAACAGGAGCGGGGAAGGGCATGCTTGGGGTATCACCCAGGTCAATCAGAGCGATACAAGCTGCTTATCGGGGGGAATTTGGGGTGAAGAGGGGTAGTTGGCTGGTCTGTGGGGCTGAGCCAAGCCCAAGGGAGAGGTCACCCTTCAGGGCTGGTATCAGCCCAAGCCAGGCCTGGAGCTGAGCCCTGCTTTGCCTGTGGAGCTTTTATCTGCAGCTCCCTCTGCACGGGAAGGGCAGCCAGGGGTTATCGGCTCTGCCTGTGCCCTGGCCAGGCCCCATTCCCACCCGGAGAGGGGTCCCTGTGTCCCCACCCTGCAGAGCCACTCAGGGGTCTGAGGGGTAGGGGACCACCCAGGGCTCTCCCACTTGTCAGGAGCAGCCTGACAGTTCTCCTGGGATTTCCTCAGTAAAGCCCTTGGCATGACTGTACCAAGTGGGGTTCCTGCCAGGAGCCAGCAGTGCTGGGGGGCTCTCCAGGAGCTTTTCTCCAGGATGCTGAGCTGTCCCCATTTCCCACCCAGGTGCATCCCAAACTCAGGTGCTCCCTTGATGCTTCCCCTGCACCTTCAGGCTCCCGCCTGTATCTTTGCTGCAGCCCCAAATTTGGCCACCCTCACCCCTAAACCTGGGTTTGGAGCTCACTCTTCCCCTCCACTCCCCTGCAGAGCTCAGCCCTGCACAACCATCTCTCACACCCTCACTTCTCCTTTCCAGTTCCCCCCTCAGCTGCAGACAAACCTGCAGCCCCTTTTCTCTTTCATTCCCAGCCATCACCCAGCCAGGACATCACCAGCCAGGGGCAGGAGAACCTGCTGCTGCTCACACCATTTATTTGCTGTGGTGTGACCCTGCAGCATCCTTCATCCTTCCAGCCCGTTTCCCATCCACATCTTGCCCAGGATGAGCAGAAGAGCCTTGGCACAGCAAGACAAGCATCCACAGGCCTGTTTTCAGGCAGAGTTAAAGAGAAAAAAGGGCATCGACCCACCCCATGGAGCTCACGGTGCTGGGCTGGGAGAACAGGAAAAACCTCAGTCCCAAATGTGCTCCTGCTGTGGCTGAAGCTTGAGACTGGGCCCCCAGTGCTCCCCAAAACATGGGCTGCATCCTGTGCTCCAGATCAAAGGGGTCAGAGGGATGTGGCTGATCCCCCCAGACCCAGCTGCAAACACCCCCTGTCCATCTGCACAACCTGGGGGGGGGGGGGGCAATAGCCTGATTTTTGGGGGCAATAACCTGCTCTTGAGGTCTC
Source organism: Empidonax traillii (assembly GCF_003031625.1). Taxonomy (NCBI): domain Eukaryota; kingdom Metazoa; phylum Chordata; class Aves; order Passeriformes; family Tyrannidae; genus Empidonax; species Empidonax traillii. Next base: position 206,095 of record NW_020955734.1, on the reverse strand, counting down.
AGGAAGATCTGGGAGTGTGAGAGGACCCCACAGGTTGTGTCCACCCTCTCCTGTAGGATTAACACTCTGACAGTAAATAACCCTCTGAGGAGGGATGAGCTCCGTGGGCAGAGATGGATGAGACCCCTCCTGCTGCAGATGAGGTGCTGAGCAGGAGGGGACAAGGAGGGGACAGCAAGGACCAGAGCTCACCATCTTTCCCATAAAGCACATCCCAGGGCAGGTGCCTAAACCTGGAGATGCCCCCAGTGACTCTGGAGCTGCCCCACAACCACTCCCAGCTGATCCCTGCCCGTGTGGGGCGTTTCTGATGCAGGACCAGGCAAACCCTGGGCACACCTGGGGGGTCCCTCCGAGCTGCCAGCCGTGCCTCTGATCCCCTCCCGAACCGCAGAGCCGGCCTTAAATCATGGCAGGAAGGCCGGTAAAAGCCTCAGTGCCTTCAAGCATGAAATACAAAGCACTCACCACCCCCTTTCAGCCTCTTCCCTGAGTGCCCAGCTCACCGCATGAAACCTTTTATATCCCCCCCTCCCCCGTTTCCCCCCATCGGCCAGAGAGCGCCGGCGCCGCCAGCAGCACAGTCGCAAATTGCTCCCTTTATTGGTGAAAAAAAGAAAATAAAAAGGAAAAAACGGAGGAAAACCAAAGCTTCCATTTCCTTTCTCACCTCTGAAGTGGCCTGGAGGGTTGAGGAGGGGAGTGGGAGGTCAAAGCCACCCCCACCCCCAATGTTGACCCCAAACCCAAACGTGCCGAAGGGTTTGATTTGAGCGGGAAGGGATCAGGGAGGCATTTTGCAATGAGGGGGGGAGCGACTGTAGATGAGCCGTGGGTAGGTGGGAAGATCCCTGTCCCTGGACCAGCCTCTGGCAGAGCTGGCACCCACCAGGCACCACAGCGAGAGGGCTGGTGGACCCTGGCGATGCAGGGATTGCATCGGGACGTGCAGTCCCACCACGGGGGCGGAGGCAGCCAGGGGTGCCTCAGGGTGCTGGGGAGCATCACCCCACCTCCTGGTGGTGGTGGCGGGGTGGGGAGGGCTCCGTGGGGCGATGCCACGGGGGGCAGATGGGGCTGCGGGAGGGCGGGTGGCCGGGGCCGGGTGCAGATGGCGCGGGGTTGTGATGCTGTCGTGCTGCCATCAATCAGCGCCGGCCCCGCCGAGCGCGGCGGCGTCTCCGGGGTGTAAATCAGACCTGAACAAGGCTGAGGATTTCTCTGCAAGATCTGCCCTCGCTGTTGGCACTCGCTCCGGCGACAGCGGCGCGACGGGGAGACCTTGTGTCCCCGCCGGCTCGGCAAAGGGCGCCTGAGGACGCCTGCGAGAGGATGCTGAGCGTGCCACCGCTCTGCTGTGGGGGAAAAGGGCCCAGGGGACCCCAAACAGCAGCTCCTGGCAGGCTGAGCCCCTTCTCAGTGTCTGCTCTCCCATGTCCTGCTGATGGAATCCCAGCCAAGCAGGTGACTGCCCACCCACCGTGACCCTGCAGTGTTTGTAGGGAGCAATAAGGCACCTGTGGCTCTTGCACCCACTCCCTCCCCAGAGCAGCACTGGCCCCCAAGCTGCCCCAAAGAGAGACTGGGATGGGGACAGGGGCTCTCTGGAGAGCTCTTGTGTGTCCAGAAGCAGTTTGGCCTCTGCAAGTGTTCCATCCCTTTGTCCCCATCCCACCTGGGACAGGACAGGGGATGTGTCTGGTGGGGTTTCGTTCCCCTTTCCCCCTTTCCTAGGGCATCCCAGGTAGCACACCATCCTTCCCATGTGCTCTGTTCCCCCTCCTGATGCTGCAGGTGCCCAGTGAGGCTGGTGCTGCCGAATTGCTTCATATCTGTCCAAACTTCTCCCTCCTGGAAGCCAGTCCAGCCCTCACACTGTGCCATGCAGGCATCCCCCTGCTTGGACTGTGCCTGGTCCAAGCATCACTGGCTTTGCTGCCCTCTTTGCCATCAGGGTTTGCTTTGTGTGGTTTCACCTTCCTTCCCCTGCTGCTCATCTGTTCTGCCCCCCAGGTTTCCCCCACCACCCCCGCTCTCCCTCCTGTCCATCCAGAGCCAGGTCATGTTCCCTGCTCCCAACAAAAGGTGGCTGGATCTGTTCCTTCCCTTTCGGCAGGGAGGGAGAGCTCCCTGCCTCTGCTCATGTGAGCATCTTTCATCCCTGCACGAACGTGCTCACATTTAAGGCGTAATTGCTGCGTGACTCAGCCGTTCTGGCAACCACCCGATGGCTCCGGCCCCGCGTGCTCCGGTTCCTCCCCGTGCAGCTCCCCCCGTCACCCCTCCAGCCCTGGGGATGTGAGCTCAGGGCGTCCCCACCAGCGGCAGCTTTAGTGGGAAGCAGGGTGGGGGATGCAGAGCATCTCCTGTCCCCCAGGAGATGTTCAGCCCCTGGGGACGGTGATGCTGGAGAAGGAGATGTGGTCCAGCATCCGCCCGACGCATCCCGGGCTGGGGCTGCCAGCGAGCGCCCGGGAGCAGGGGAGGGCTGGGCGGCTGCGATTATTCAATCTGGAGCAACCCTGACCTGCTGACAAAGGCAAAGTTATTTTTAAAAAACAACCACTCAGCGAAATTCGCCTCCGCCCGCCCGTCCTGCTGCTGCTGCTGCTGCTGCCGCCTGACAGCAGGGAGAAATTCATCCCGGGAAGCGCTGCCCTGGGATGCCTGAAACGGGGTAGGAGTGTGGGCCTTGCTCCTCACCCATCCAGGCCCCCTCCTCAGGCCCTGCTGGCTTTTTTGGGACGTCAAATCCTCCACGGAGTTGCAACCTGCTTTCCATCACTATTTATAGCCCCACGTGCAGTGAACCCTGGCACGGTGCAGGGGAGGGCACCCCCCGTGCATCCCTCTGGGTCTCCCCAAAGCATCACCCTGCTCCCTCCACAAGCAGCAAGATGGATCCTGCATGGCCCAGGGACATTTTTCATGGAAGGATGATGCTCACTGCAGTAAAGGTTGTGGTGCAGGGACTGGAACAGCACGGCAGCAGAATCACCAATTCTGTGCCCTTGCACAGGGTGGGAGCACGGGGGTCCTCCATCCTCACTCCCCTCCCCAGGCTCTGCCCATGCTGGTGAGTTGTCCTCTCCATGCCAAGGCTGGCTGACATCAGAGAGGGATGCAGTCAGAGGAGAGTTTGGTGTTTGCAAGGGAAGAGCTGGACCTGCTCCAAATTTCCAGGGTGAGAAAATCTCCCCAAGTCACGCTCCAGCTCCAAACAAATGCTCGGCTCCAGAGGCCGGCGATGATGATTCACCCGGGCGAGACCTCGGTGCTCCCACCTTGCAGCCGCCCTCTTTCCATCCAAAAACACCCGGGGAGGGGGTGGTTAATTCCCAATTTTGGAGGGGAGAGAACTCCAAGATTGCCTGGCTGTTGCCCAGGGTTGTGATCCCAGTCCCACTCTCCTGGGCTCCCCCGAGGCGGCCGCGCTGCCCGGGAGCTCCTTCCCTTTTATTGCCACGAGGTGAATTAATACCCATTTCCTGAAGCTTTTATGGTTTCCTCCCAAATGGCTCTTACATCAGGGGCATATTGGGTTGCAGCAAATACCAGCAGCGAGGAACGAGCCCAGACACTGCTGGTCCTGAGTCCACTGGTGCATTTGGGGACCAGCAGCCTCCGGTCCCGCTCCCCCAGACCAGTCCCTTCCCCTAGAGCCGGATGGATGCTCCCAGCAACAAATGACCCTGTTGGGATGGTGGGAGACAATGAGAACCCTTGTGAACCTCTGCACGGGGAGCACAGGGCTGGCTGAGCCTCTGGGGTGTGGGGATTTGGGGGTGGCCCCTGGTTTCGGGCTGGTTTCGGGGTGCCTGGTTTGGCTGCTGAGGCTCCTGTCTCCGTCTCGCTCGGAGCGCACGCACACCTCTTGGGCTGGTTACTGTAGAAACGAAATTAGCACGGGGAGGGAATGCAATCCCAGAGCTAATTAAGGTAATTACAGCTTCACACCAGCTGCTCACGAGGTCCAAGGACCTTCTGTAACTTGTGGAGGGGATCAGCCGCTCGGGGGGGACTTTGAACTCCAGCTCCCCAGGACCACACGGCTTCCTTGGTGGCACTTGGGATGGGCTGTGGCACTCGCCAGTGTGACACTGAGCTGGGGGGGATGCTCGGCTCCAGATGTGCCTCCCAGATGTGCTGGTCTCATTGCAGCAGTGGGTTTCAGGCTGTGTTTGGGGCCTGGCATGGGTTTGGTGTCCCTGGGGGAGTTGCTTTGGAGGGGATTCAGTGCTGGGGGTTGGCAGGAGGTGCTCCCCAAGCCCAGGGCATCCTGCCAGAGGTTGTGCTTTACAGATGTGTCACTTTGGCTCTTCAGCTGGGGACACAATGACCTGGCAGGGAGGGAAACCACAGCTGGGTGGGGGTTCCTCTCCATCCCACAGGGATTTGCTGGCCAGGGCCAAAGGGTGCAGGGTGGGTGCAGGCAGCAGGGAGGTGGCAGGACCCAGAGCTGGGGGGCATCAGGAGTGTTTGTGTGTGTGGGATATGGGGCTGGAAGACGTGACATCTGCCCCAGAGTTGGGTGAGCCAATGGAACCAGTTGGGAACACTGGGAACAGTGCAGGGATGGAATGACTGACCATGGGATCTGGCACGGGGCCACCCCCAGGATCCAGAGGGCAGAAGCATCCCCATGGCTCCCGCAGCCTCCCTTCAGCTGGTGAAATGTTACTACCTAGCGGGTGCCTTCCCAAAAAAAAAGATGGTTTTTGGAGCTGATTCCCGGCAGCGGCTGAGGTGGGAGCCAGGGGGAATGTGGCCAAATGTGTTCGTGCCATGGCCGAGAGTGCCCGGTGTCCTGGCTGTGGCGTGGAGGCGGGGACAGCGGGGGCTTCACTGCCCGCGGAGCCAGCAGGGTGGCGGCGGGGGCAGGGCTGGGGACAGAAACGCCGTGTGCCGCGGTGGTGATGTGTCAGCGCCGGGAGCGGGCGGTGATTCACCGCTTACCAGCAGCTGATATTTATTACTCAGCTTCGCTACGGGGCCGACATGAAATGTGGCACAGGGAGGGGGAATAAACACAGCGCTGGAGCGGGGAGAGGGGGCGGCAGCACCGCCCGTGAAACGCGATGGGTTTCCCCATCCTCCCCCTCCCGCTGCTACTCTCTCCGGCTGGTGGGTTTTGATGGAGGGAAATAAACGCTCACAAAAATCAGTCTCGCTCGCTCGCTCGCTCTCTCTCTCCCGGCTTGTCCCCGTTTGCCCTGTGCTTTGGCAGCTCCGCCGGGGTGGGCTGGGACGTGGCGGGAATGGGAGCGAGGAGGGAGGGATGGCGGGAAGGGGCTCCCCTGGGATGCTCAGCCCTAACAGGGTGATGGGACTGAGCTGGGACCCTGCTCCTGCACGGGACCCCATCTCCTGCAGCCTGTTCCCCACGGCCTCAGAGGAAGCCAGGCACGATGTGGAGCTGCCCGAGGCACACGGGCATGAGAACTGCTGCAGCTCAGTGCGGGGATGAGAGGCACGAACGGGGCACCGTGGGAGGAGGGGTGGGAGGGAAGGAGGCACATCCCCTAAGCTGCACCCCAGAGCTCGTTCCCCACCCCGAGAAGGGTGTGTGGAAAGAGTTAGGGTCCAGGGCTGGATCCGATGGAGAGGGATGGATCCACAGCAGCAGGACAGATCCACAGCAGCAGGATGGATCCACAGCAGCAGGACAGATCCACAGCAGCAGGACAGATCCACAGCAGCAGGACAGATCCATTGCAGCAGGATGGATCTGGTACAAAGCAAAGGAGCCAACACAGAAGGATGAAGCTGGGGCAAAGGGACAGATCCAGTGCAGAGGGATGGATCAGATGTGGGCAGCTGGTTCTGCTGCAGGGGATGGAGCTGCTGCAAAGGGACGGGTCTGATGCAGAGGGATGTGACTCAGAGTGACACAAGCACGAGGGTTTGTGTGTCCCCCCCAGCCCTGCCATCAGCACGGGGCTGATCCCTTCTCCCCACTCCAACATTGCAGGCAAACGGGTCCCTCTCCTCCCCTTGCCCCCCCAGCAGAGCCCCACCTGTGCCTCAGTTTCCCTGGGCAGCTGAGGGGCAGAGGCTGCTCCATCCCTGTTTCCCCTCATGTCTCCATACGTCCATCCACCCCTCCAGCGGCTCGGCATGGACCAGGGGTTCCGACCTCCTCCCTCAGCAGCCGCGAAGGGCCAGTGTGAGCTTCCCCCCGGGTTATTTATAACCAGCTCCAAGTGCCGGTGTGCGGCGGCAGCTCCCGGGGATATTTTTAGCCCGCTGCAGGGAATCACGGCGGCGAGGGCTCGGGAGCAGCAGGAGGGAGGGAGAGGTGCCGCAGCACGAAGCCCTGCCAGCATCCCTGCCCCAAAAAACCCTTTCCAGGGAGGAGCACCCCTCCAGGATGGCTGCGGGGTCACTCCTGGCCTTGGTGCTGTCACATCCCTTCATGGCTTGTTGGGATCCCAGGGACCCACGTTCCTGTGACACCCGCTGCCTCTGCATTCCAAAAAGGCTGTACCCTGGGATGGGGATGTACCCTGGGATTGGGATGTACCCCGGGATGGGGATGTACCCCGGGATGGGGATGCACCCCAGGATGGGGTGGGCACCGAGAAGCTGAGGGGTGGCTGCGGCGGAGGGGCTGTGCAGGCTCTGCTGTCTGCTCGAGACAGGGAGACATTAGAGAGCAGCACTGTCTGCATCCCTAATCGGCCTCGCTCTGCCACTGCCGCGCCCGCTGCCCCTCCCAGCGCCGCGCCGGGGGCTGCAGGAAATCCGGGCCAGGGCCCTCCCTGGATGCACGGCTCCAGCTCCAGCTCCAGCTCCAGCTCCAGCTCCAGCTCCAGCTCCAGCCCCTGCCCCACGGGGGGCTGCCACCGGCCCCGCTGGCAGATGGGTGGGTGCCCTGCAGCGCCCGTGTGGCACTGCCACGTGCTCACATGTGCACACACATGCACAAACCACACGTGTGTGTGGCTGGCACAGCACCCGCTGTGACTTCTGGGCACAGAGGTGCCACCTGGGCCCCGCTGAGCAGTGAGGGACCCCTTGTGCCAGCCCCCCTACACCAAACGTAACAGAGTTTTCACCCAGTGGTGGCAACACCGCCCCCATTTCCCACACCCCAAAGCCCACTGCAGCCTGCAGCAGCTGCAGAGCACCCGGTGTCTCCTTCCACACACCCAGGGATATGGGTATATGGGGATTTGGGCACCCAGGACCAGGGCTGGGCACCCCAGGGTGCAGGGCTGGGTGCCCAGGATCAGGGTCAGATACCCTGGGGACGAGGGACAAACAGACACCCCCCCCCAGCAGTGCCAGCGGGGCGTGGGGTCGATGTGTGAAGCGCCGCCCTCCTGTTCCAGGCAGTTTCCCAGTTTATTTTCTCCCCTATTAGATTCCAGCTGGCAGGACGGCGCCTATAAATATACATAAGGTCTCATTTACATGAGGGTTTATTCGGGAGCAAATTCCACAGCTGCCTGGCAGACGGCTCAGTGCAGCGGGCGAGAGTGGTGCCCGAAACCAGCCCTGCCTCAGTTTCCCCATCTGCAGCCCAGGAGACAGGGAATGGCTTTCCCCACATTTTTGACGATCTGTTCCTGGAAAGCCCAGGGTGTTATTATCAAGGCTATTTATAGCCCGGTAAATGGGTTATTAATATGATTATTCGCAGTGTGGCAATGGGTAATTGCCCTGGGTGGGGATGACACCCTGTGCGTGTGAGGTGCTGCACAGGGATGGTTTCAGGGCCAACCTGCCTCCAACCCCAGGGGGAAACTCAGCCCAAAACCCCAGGGGGGCACTGGGATGTGCCTGGTGGGCAGTGGGGTTCCAGGGCAGAGCCAGGGGCTCGGGGCAGGTGAGGGGGTTTGGTGGTTCCGTGCTGGAGTCCAGCCCTTGTTTCGATCATGGTGATTAGCTGAGTCACAGCTGGGGTGCTGCTAATTAAATGTATTTCTTAATTAACAAGATCACAGAGAGGGCCTGCCAGCCCGGCTTGGCTTTCAATCATGGCTGACAGAGGCAGCTGTGGCCGTGGAGGCCTGAGGTGTCACAACCATCCCAGTGCTCAGCGCTGCCCCGTGGCTGCCTCTGCAGCTCTCCTGCTCCAGGAGGCCATTTCCACATGGAGGAGGGGCATGAGGATGAGGAGAGCTCATCCATCCCCAGGTGAGGTGAGTGGGGAAGCCTCAAGCCCTGGCTGTCCCAGCCCTGGGGTGCAGCAAGACTGTCCGGGCTCAGGCCAGGGCTGGGCCACCCCCTGCTCCTGCCCTGTGACTCAGGGCTGCTTCAGTCCCCCCCATCCCTCCCCACCACCTCAGCCATTAATTAATATTAATAATAACCCCCTGCAGCTGCTATTCACGGACCTCAAAGCACCACCCAAAGTAACCCCTGTTCTGCTCCCCGATGGGGAAATCTCCACTCCCCACCAAATGGGGAAACTGAGGCACGGGAACTGGGGCAGGAACGGTGCCAGGAGCTTTCCCTGCTCGCCTGCAGGGCCTGGAAGATGGGGCAGCAAAATCCCTGGGAGATCCCCACAGCTCCACGGCGCCCCACGGATGGGTGAGCCTGAGTGGGTGGGAGAGGATTTTCCTGGCTGGGGAAAAATAGGATAGAATAAAAAAAATAAATAATAATAATAATAATAATAATAAAAGGAGCGCATTCTGCCCCCCAGCCTGAGCTCTGCCCCACGGCAAGGGGCTCCCATCCCTGTGGGAAGCAGGGGGCTGAGCTCTCGGGGGGAATTTCTCGTGTCCTCGCCCACCGGCGCGGGCAGGCGCTGGATCTGGGGCTTCTCCCGCGTTTTGGCAGTCTGGTCATGTCCTGCCGGGAGAGCAGCAGGACTGAGTCACGTTCCAGCGGCAGCAGTGACTCACGGCCACCCCAACCTCCCCGCGAGCAGCCGGCACATTGCAGAGATTCCTGGATGGAGGCAGGAAAATAAAATTAAATAATAACAACTGCCAGCTTCCCCTCCCCACCGCCGCCCCCCCCTCTTTCCTTCCCCCAACCTCCTGCAAACACAGGCGCAAACAGCAAATTCCTGCGCCACCGGGAAACACCCCCCGCCTCTCCAGACGCCGGGATGCACGACCTGCTTTCCCGGCGGCACGAACCGCCCTTTGCCGGCAGCTGCGGGGGCTCCCGAAAAGGAGGTGGAAGCTGCACCCCCCTTCCCTAAACTCCCCCAAAGAGTGGGGACACCCCTGACAGCGAGGTGCCTGCCCGTGCAATGCAAAACTGGGGTGCGGCTGGGGGGATCCTGGGGTCCCCCTCCTGATTGGAATTGCTCCTGAAAGGGGGCGCAGAGCAGGAGGGGGGTACCCCAGTCCGATGGTTACACAATCCTGGCTGTGGGGTTTTTTTTTTGAGGGGGGGAGAAATCACAGATATTTTGCATCATTTGGCATCCTGTCCCATCCTTAAATCCCCCCACCCAGGGCGTGCCCCCACGGTCAGGGGACACGGGAGTCCCACGTGCCCCCGCAGCCCCGGGCACGGCGGGGCCGGGGGAGGGAGGGGATGGGGATGATGCTGCGGGGCAGGGCTGTGTTGTGTCTGTCTCCGACCTCGGTATATTCATTATTTAAAGCGCTCGGCGGGAGCAGCGGAAGCCCCGGTGGGCTGCAGAGGCTGCGCGGTGGGGACAGAGAGGCCAAGCTGCTGCAGCTCCGCGGCGCTGCGGCCAGGGCTGTGCTGCCCAAAATCCCATGGCAAGGGCTGTGCTGCCCAAAATCCCACGGCAAGGGATGCGCTGCCTCATGGCCCCAGGGGCTGCACGTCATGTAGCAGGGACCCTGTAGGTCACAGCCCTTACAGGGCAGGGCACAGGGAACACATTTGTGGAGCCCAACATCTCCAGAGCAAGAGAGCCCCTGTCATGGGGAGCCCCTGTCATGGGGAGCTGGCCCCTATTGGAGCCCAGATCCCATATAACCCAGCCCCGGGTGTTGTAGGGCAAGAGCTGCTGCCCCAGAAATGCAGACCCCTAAAGACCATCAAACCCCATCCCACAGAGCAGAGTGCAGAGGGACTTGCAATTAGGGAGCAAGAGAATATGCCCAATAGAGAGCAGTCCTTACAGAGAGGGGATGCTTACCATGTAGAGAACCCCAAATAGGGCCTGTCCCTATATAGATCAAGAGCCCTCACCCCACAGAGCAGCTCCCAGAGCACCCCTACAGCCTGGGGGTGTGGGATTCTATAGGTTTTGTAGAATTCTTTACATCTATAGGGTTCCCAAGGCCCATATGGTTCTGATCCCACCCCACACCTGAGGGGCTCTAGGCCCTGTTGAGCCCCTTCCTGGGGAGCAGGGGGTGACTGAACCCTACAGAGCCCTACAGGGGGGTCCACAATTCACCTCCCCCGCCCTTGTCCATGTCTCTGATGGCCCCCTCCCTGCTCGCTCGTGCCCTCGAATGTCTTTGCATCCCCCTTCCCACAGCGTGGGTGGGGTTTGGGATGAGCACGGGACGATGAGCAGAGCAGGAGGTGTGCAGGGTGCTGTCAATGATGGGTGTCCCGGCCCCCAGCGCAGCCCGTGTGGGTTTCACAGCGTATTTTGGGTCAGTCCTTACGAGAAGAGGCGCTGGGGGGGCCGCGGGGGGGGATTCCGGTAAGTGGCCTCCGAGCCTTCCCCATTCTCGAGAATAGGAAACTGTGACTTCTGCTCGGGGTTTCACTTTCCGCCGGGGGAGGGGAGAGGCCGAACTGCTCGGCTTGACCATCGCTGCAGGGGACCGTGAGGAAGGATGGGGAGAGCAAATTCAGATTCATCAGTGCCTTCTCTGCATTTCTTGGGGCAAAAAAATCCCTTTTTTTTTCTTTCTTTCTTTTGTTTTGGGGTTTTTTGTTTGGTTGGGTTTTGTTCGTTTGTGATTTTTGTTTGGTGTTTTGGTTTTTTTTTTTGTTTTTGTTTTTTTGTTTGTTTGTTTTTTGTTTGGTTGGTTGGTTTTTTGTTCTAGGAAAGCAGAGTAGGGGCACCATGACAACCCCCTGTAAATCTGGTCTTCCACTGAGAGACTGGGGATACCCAGGGCAGCAAGTGAGGCTGTCTCCCCATCTTTGAGTAAGGCACGATGCCAAAGCCATGGCAGTGATCTGCCCTGGTGCCCTGTCACCCCCTCTGCCCCCAGGCCACCTCTCTTCCCTGACAGCCCCTTTCCCGTGGCACACAGGGGTCCCAGGGTGCTGGGGGTCAGGAGGGAGGAGGGCAGGAGTTGGTAAAAATAGCCCCCAGGTGCCCTGTGCCCCAGGAGCGATTCCTCCCTGGGTAAACAGGAAATCTATTCTTAGGCCCATTCAGGGCTGAGGGCAGGTCCTTGCTCCGGGCTTGTTTTGTTCCTGACAAAGGGGTGACGCCACACAGAAGGGCCACCACGCAGAGCCTTCCTGCCCCGTGGGCTTCCCCTTGCTCACTCTTCCACCCCCCCGGCAGCTTTTCCAGGGCTTTTCCGGTGTTGTTGGGGTTTCCCCTTCCCACGAGGGCTGTTTTGGGGTGTCCCTGGAAAGCCCTGCATTGTTTGCTTCTTCTGGGCTCAGCCCCATGCTGGGTGGCACCCTGAGGGGCAACTGCTTTTGGCAGAGCTCTGACATCCAGCTCCTCTTCCTCGATGGGATCTCTTGAGCTGGAAGAGATAAAACCCCCATGGTTTGCCCTTCCCTGGGATGAGCTGACCTGGGTAGGTGGCGGAAGGACTTTGCTCACAGCTTTTTCCTGTCTCTCTGAAGCCCCCCATCCATCTTTATTCCCCATCCTCTCCCCAAATGATGTCCCCATTTGCAGTATCCTCCTCCAACTCCTTTCCCTTCCCTGTCTCCATGGATCTGTTCAGCCTGTGGCTCTGCCCAAGGAGCTGCTGTGTGGTCCAGGCTCAGCTCCATGCACAGGGTTCCTGCATCCTGTGTCAGCCCCCCTGGCAGGCTCAGAAGTGGCAGCTTCTGCCCAGGCAACATTCTTGGGGAGCTAAAGATGATGCAGAGAGAAAAATGTGGGGCTGCAGCCTAAAGTGCTGCGTGAAACAACCAGGGGTGCTCGTTATGATGACGAAGGAGGGGGGGATCCTGCACGGCTCCTCAGCATCACAGCAGCACCTGTGTGGACACAACCTTGTCCCAGAGTGTTTTCCACCGGGAAACAAGTGACTGAGGGAGGTAGAAGGGTGGAAAATGCTTGTGGACAGGAGGGCATGAAGGGAAAGTCTGGGATGGGCAGGAGCGTAGGCTGGGTCAGTGATGCAGGTGAGGGGTGTTTGTGGTAAAGAGGAACACCCACACCATGGGACTGCAGCAGTGTGAGGCCAGGAGTGGTGACAAAATGGGAGGGGACATCCTGAACCCAGCCCTGGGGTGCCTGAGCTGTGTGGGTAAGCTACAAACCAGCGCCCTGCAGGGCATCAGACCAGGGCTGGTGACAGGTACGGCGACGTGGAGCCACGGGGACAACCCCATGGGAAATATACCCCCCCAAAAAAAGCTGCACGGACTGCAGAGACGGGTCGCGGAGTGGATTTATCTCAGCAATCCCAATTCCACGGATTTCAGGACTCCGGGCATCCCCGGCGCAGGGACGGAGCAATGATGGGGCGGTGCTGCCCTCGCGTGGCCACCGGCGGTACTGCACGGCGGCAGGGGGGGCTGCAGGGGCGACGCCTCCCCAAAATCCCCCCCCATCTCCTTCCACCTCATCTCCGCCCAGCGCGGAGAGCAAGGAGGGAGGGGAAGGGGAATCTGTGTGGTGGCAAATGTACCCCCCCCCCAGCTTGTCCTTTTCATGATGAAAACCCAAAACTGCAGAGATGTCGGGGGTCTGCATGAAGCCAGCAGCGAGGACAGGCTGGGGAGGTGACTCCCCAGGCAGCCCAGGGGTGGGAACGGCCTCATTCTGCTTTGTCGCAGGGGTCTGCATCCTCCTCCTCATCCTCCGGGGGTGTGATCCCTGCGGCAGAACGTGCCATGGCCCTCATCCAGCGCCGCTTCAGCTCCTCGGTGTCGGCCAGGAAGGTGTAAACCTGCCCGGACTGCGCCAGCTGGAAGAGGTGGCGGGAGTCGCTCTGGGGCAGGTCCTTCACCTCGTAGCCCAGCAGGGGGATGGAGGTGTGGGCTCGCACGTCCTGCCAAGAACAGATAGCGGTGGGAGGCGGGGGGTGGGCACACGGGATGTCCCTCGAGGGTGGATCCGAGCCCGGCCTTACCTGGGGGGCTGCGTAGATGTACAGCACGAGGGGATCGTCCTGGGGGATCACAAACCAGCCCCGCGTCCCCCCCTTGCCATTCTTGTCCAATAGCTGCAGGGAACTGCAGAGCAAACTCCTGCTTGTTACCTCTGCAGCTCCTTTCTGCCAAAAAAACCCCAATAAATCTCTCAATACCCAGTGCAGGAGGCAGAAAGGGCACTGAGCCAAGGCTGTTTCCTTGGGAGTTCCCTTCCCACTCCACCAAACCCCCAAAAGCAGGGGCAGGCAAGGGTGCTGCTGAGATCCCACGGTGAAGGGAGCCCTGGATGCTGGGGGGTCCCAAGGCTTGGAGCAGGAGGGAGGAGAACTCAGCACATGCACCCTCTGACTGCTGTGGGATTGGTTCCCACCCCTCCTGCTGCAGGTGCAGGGCCAGGCTGGGGCAGCGATGCTGGGGACCAGGGTGCATGGCAGGGCTCAGAGGGACAGAGAGGGGGCAGAGCTCACCTCCAGGATGCCTTTGTGCTTCCCCTCCCGGTCTTCGAGCACCGTGTGGCCGGTCAGGAAGATGTAACACTCCTGGCAGACGCGGTTCAGGCGGTTCCTATCGTACTGCAGCTCAGCCCTGTAGTCAGAGCAGCGAGCACACACCACCTGCAGCCACAGACAGGGGCACTGCTGAGACCGGGGGATCCAGGGACAGCTCCACCAGGAGCTGAGGGGCGGGAGCAGCCCTGGGCCTGGCGAGGGGGGAAAGGGATACGGGATGTAGGAGAGGTGTGCTCCTGCCCCAGCAGCCACCTGAGCAGGCTAGGAGGGAGGGGAATGAGGGGAGGGTGGCTCACATATCCACAGGCTCTGCAGTGGTGTCTCCTGCGTGTGATGGCGTTGAAGGGCTCCCTGCAGCGCATGCACATGGTCACCAGGTTGTCCCGCACCCACTGCGGAGCTCGGCGGCCCAGCTCCTCCGTCTGGGGGTGGGGGGCTGCGTCACTGGGGCTGGCCAGCCATGCTCTGGGTGGTCCCAGCCCTCTGCTCTCACCCCTTCCCCTCCTCACCCTTTCCTTCCTCCTCCTCCCCACCTGCAGCCTCCCCCCAGCTCGGTTTAGCGAGGGGAACTGAGGCACAGCAAGGTGGGCTCTGTGCAGGGGGCCTGGGGAGAGCAGGGGGGTCACCTTCAGTGCAGGGGTGTCTGTCTCCAGTCCATGTACTGCTGCCTTAAAGGTCTCACTCCTTTTCTCCTTCCTGTCAATGGCATCTTGGAAGGCCTAGAGGGGAGGGCAGGGCTGGAGGGACAGCTGGGGGCTGCCCTGACACAGGGCATCCGGCTGGGATGAGGGAGATGTGCCACCTCTCCCAGCACTCAGTGGTACCTTGATCCAGGCATCCAGCTCCTCTCCAGACCTGGGCACAAAGAGGGACGTGGATAAGCTGTTGTCCCTGCTCCCTGAAGGTCTGCATGACGTCCCCCTTCCCCTTACCTGGCCTGCAGCTGCAGCGTCCGCTGCTTTCCCGAGACCAGGAAGGTGTGAGGGAACTGTGTGTCCTTCAGCTCCCACACCTGCCAGACACCAGAAAAGGCATGTGGAGCTGATCCCACCTCCAGCACACACACAGACCTTCCTCCATGATGTGGGGCACAGGGATGTCCCTTGGGCACAAGCACTCCAGCCCCTCAGATCCCACATGCACAAGATTTCACTGGCATTTCACCGGATCAGAGCGCACCAACCTCACCCACAAAGCCACCCCTGGCTCCATCTCCTCCCTCCTTCCCGAGGAGGTGAGGGGCAGCAGCCATGTTACACCCCAAATTGTGGCGCTTTAGGAGGAGTCAGGGGCTGGGGGAAGCACAAAGACAAGGTGCCTGTCTGTCTGACCTTCATGCCGTCCACATCCATGCGGAGGTGGACCTGGAACTCGGCGCCCACCTGGATGACCTTGGGCACGCAGTACAGCAGCATGTTGTTGAACTGGGAGGGGGGAGAGGGTGGGTGTGAGCCCAGCACCTGCCTGCTCCCAGCTGGGGGCTTCCCTGGGATCTGGGGGATCAGATCCCCCAAGCCTCAGCTGCTCTTCAGGTAGGATCTCACCTAAAATGTGACTGTTTGTGCCCCAGCCCTCTCCCACCCTACAAAGGTGAGAGAGGCACCTCCCTGGGCTGCCATGCCCATGGGATCAGCACATTCCCAACCACACCCTACACAGGGTGCCCTGCATTGAGCAGGGTCAAATCCCCCACCTCTGGATTCATCCCTTCTGTGCTGAGATGACCCAGCAACTCCCAGGCCAGGCTGTGCCACCCCTGTCCCCATTCCCAGCTTATCTGCTCCCTCCCCTTCCCCTGGGCATCCCAGCTCCCACCAGGAACAGGTACTTCTCCGACGTGCTGTTGTTGCGGGTGGAGACTTTTTGGATGGGCCCCTCCTTGATCAGCTGGTTGGAGGGATCCACAATGTCATCCTCCAGGCCCAGCCGCTGATAGACCCCCCAGAGGTTCTGCAGCCGTTCCTGGGGGAGGCAGAGGGACCTGTTTTTGTGGGGTGATGAGCAGCCACAAACTTGCCACCCCTGGATCCCCCCCATCCCCACCTCCCAGGCCAGCTGCTGATAACTGGGAGAGGTGGCACTGCTCTCTCAGCCCAGATTCATCTTTGGGAGCAGCTCCCAGCCTTGAGCAGCTGGTCACATCACTGATGTTACAGACATGAGTGCCCAGGCTCAGGGTGATGGGGTCAGGCATCAAGGGCAGGGTCTCAGCTCCTGTCCTGAACCCACAGTGCTCCTGTCCCATTCAGGAGCTGCAAAACACTTCCAGCTGGGACAGGCACTCACCATCTCAGTGATGGCTGCGTTGGAGTGCTTGGCCACCATAAAGATCATCTCCAGGGCCTCTGCAATGAGAAGAGACAGGCTGGAGGTTAAACACCTGCTCTGGAGCTGTGGGAAAAAGCTCCTTGTCTGTCCCTCATGGATGTACACGTGTGGTGGCTTTGCCTTCTCCTGGACCCAACCCAAATGGCCCCAAAATGCTGCACAAGAGTCTGGGTATGGCCAGATTGTGCATGGTGGGGTCATGGGAGGACAGCCAGCCAGCTCCTGTATCCCTCCACCCCAGCAGGACCAGGAACTGTGTTATCTACGAGGGTCTGAGAGCTCCACAGGTCTCCCTAGGGGATGCTCTGGAGGGACCACCCTTATCCTGAAACACCACCCTTCCTCACTGACCTCCACAGCCCCCTGGAAGGGCAGATTAATCCCTCTCCCTGCCAGAAAAGGATCAGACTGAGGGGTTTTATCCAAGGGCTCAGGGCACCTGCTGAGCGAATCCAGGCACTGTGATGCCTGTGCACAACACTGGGGATCATCATTTCCCCTACAAACCCACCCTGCCACTCCCCAGGGTGTGCCAGACACAGCCCTTACTCTGGGCGTCGCCCCGGTCGGGGGACTCGGGCGGCAGTTTCCGCACATAATCCTTCAGGAGGAGCTCGTAGCGCGGGATCCTCTGCACGGGCTCCAGCATGTGGTGCTGCAGCGTTAGATTAGCACAAACCTTCCTCTTCTGGGGAGAGACACCAGGCACGGAGAGAGGAACGGTGACCAAGGCAGCTCCTGCCCTCTGCTGCTCCCCCAGTGCAAGGAGATTTCGGGGAGCACTGCTGTGGTCCCTCGCCCTGCCCCTTTACCTGGATGTCAGCAATGAGCTCCTGGAAGGGCGGGGATTTCTCTGACCAGGCAGTGATGAGCTCCACGGCCTTGTCAAAGTTCTTCACGTACTCTCCATACATCTTGAGGAACGGTGCCAGTTTCTGGATCACATCCCCAATCCGGGGGTTGCAGTTCCTGCAGGAGGGAACCACAGCTTCCTCAGTCCGTGGGGGGACAAGGACAGTGAGGGATCAAACGAAGGGGTGTGGTGGCTTCATTGAATCCCAGAGTGGTTTGGGTTGAAAAGGACCTTAAAGCTTATCCCATTCCATCCCCTGCCATGGGCAGGGACACCTTCCACTAGCCCAGGTTGCTCCAAGCCCCGTTCAAGCTGGCCTTGAACACTTCCAGGGGCGGCCACAGCTTCTCTGGGCAACCTGTGCCTGTTCCTAACTCTTCTACTAACATTTGTACTGCTGCAACCTGCTACATCCCCAAACAACTTCCTGCTCTCCAGAACGAGAATGTCCCCAGCTTGCAGCCAGTCTGGGTTGTTCACGTCTGAGCACATCCCAAAACCACCGGAGATGTCACCCCCACTTTTCAGAAATACTCTGATCTGAGTGTTTTAAGGAAGTGCTTTCCAGTGCAGAGACATTTGGAGCAAAGCAGGCTGAGCTCTGGTCCTGGTGGGAGCCAAAAACTCAGCACTGCTCCAGGAGTCCTCCTGAGCTCACCAGTCCTCCATGCGCTTCTGCAGCTCCGGCAGGAAGAACTCGGAGTGGAACTGGTAGATGGAGGAGATGTTGGAGAAGATCATTTTCACCACCTCCTCTGGGACCGTCTTCCCAGTTTTGGCTTCTTTCATCAGCTCTGTATAGAACACCTGGAAGAAAGAAGGGGTGAATAAAAAGGGTCAGGAAGAGGCCTGAGGGTCTCATTCCCTCTCTGAGACTGTGGCTCAGTGAAAGGAATGACTCTGTGCAGGGGAGAAATCTCCCAGGCCTCAAGAGAGAAGCAGAGGGAAGGCTTTGATGGGACAAGGGTGCTCCGTGGAAACGTAGGAAAGGCAAAGGCCAGACCAAATCCCTGGCCAAGAAGACCAGCAGCCCACGTGTCTCTCTGCTGTACACCAAAAAATCTCCTTGTGTGGGCCCCTCCACTGCCCAGCTCACCTGGTCGAGGAGGTGGAGGCGGTTGACATAAGCCTGCTCTGTCTCCAGCAGCTCCAGAGCGATTTTCTTTTCCTCTGGTTCCTGAATGGAGCGGAAGGAGATGTGACCCCAAGCCCTGAGCCAGCTCAGGCAGCTCCGTGCCCTGAGAGTGGGCACC
>NW_020955734.1:184420-187804 GCF_003031625.1 Empidonax traillii | reverse complement strand
GCCCCTCCACTGCCCAGCTCACCTGGTCGAGGAGGTGGAGGCGGTTGACATAAGCCTGCTCTGTCTCCAGCAGCTCCAGAGCGATTTTCTTTTCCTCTGGTTCCTGAATGGAGCGGAAGGAGATGTGACCCCAAGCCCTGAGCCAGCTCAGGCAGCTCCGTGCCCTGAGAGTGGGCACCCACCAGGCTCTCCTGAGCCACCCCCAGAGCTCACCTCCCTGCCAGGCTCCAGCCCTGGGCCCTGGGGCCTCCTCCAGTTGTCCTCACGGATTTTGTGTCGCAAAGAACGGAGGCACTTGAAGCTGAGTCCGCGCTGACCTCGCTGCTCCTCGTCCTCCTCCTGCTCTTGCTCCCCTTGGAGCTCAGCAGCCCTCGGGGAGAGGCTCTGGCAGGCAGGAGGTGCTGGAAGCTGCTGGGGCTGCTTGGCTGCAGCAGTGGTCTGGCTGTGCAGAGCCTGCTTCTCCCTCCAGG
The DNA here is from genome assembly GCF_003031625.1 of Empidonax traillii. Classification (NCBI taxonomy): domain Eukaryota; kingdom Metazoa; phylum Chordata; class Aves; order Passeriformes; family Tyrannidae; genus Empidonax; species Empidonax traillii. The sequence goes on along the minus strand of NW_020955734.1, from coordinate 187,334 downwards.
CAAATTTGCTGTCCCTGCTATGAAGGAATCAGCGTGATCAGCTCAGCCCTTCTCTCATTGAGCTCCCAGGCCCAGCTCAAAGCCACAGTCCTGGAGCGAAGGTGACAAGAGCAGCAGCTCCCCAGGGCTGACACTGCTCTGCTCTGCTCCAGCCCTGCAGTACAGACAGTCCCACCATCCCCCACAGGGCCTCTCTTTTCCCAGTGCTTCCTGCTGCTGTGGCCAGTCCCTGTCCTGCTCTAGAAAAGCAGGATTCTGCTGTTGAACCCAGGCATATCTTATTGTTTCCCAGGTACAGCTCTGGCACTGCAGAGCCAAAGTGGGGAGAAGCCCAATAGCCAAGAGTTTTGAGCCAAGAGCAGGGCTTGTGTAGGTGGTTTTGCAGACAGGTTGTTTTTTGGTGATGTTTTCTCTTCCCTTTTCTGGCAGAGACAAGGAAAACAGGTCCAGAGCAGGCACAGGGGAGAAGCCAGGCCATGAAGGTGACAGTGAGTTATCTGTCATCTGACAGCTGGTCCCTGTAGGAAACTGCTCTGGGTATGAACTAGAAAGACATCCACTGTGGGTCTGCAGACAGGAGTGGGATGAGGAGGGAAAAACCTGTGTGAAACTGGACACAGAACTGCAAAGCTGAGGACAGGAGGTGACTTGAGGGGTAGAGATTCATCTGAAGAGGATGTTGGATCCCTCCCAAGCACAGGTCTGTGAGCTCAGGAGTGCATCCACAGCCATGCACACATCCCCTCCTGTCCAAGGGGACCGACAGAAGCCTTCAGAGGCAGAGAGGCTTTATCCATCTCTCCCAGTGCCTCCCAGACCTGTGTCAGCCTCAACCCACTGCAGAGCTCCAACTTCTCTCTTTCTGTTTGTGCTGACTTGGGCCAAACCATTTTCTGTTCCAGAAAACTCATTCCCAGGTTCCCCAGCTTCCTCCGAAAGTCCAAAGTTACTTTTATTTCCTCTAAATCAAACTCAGACTCCACAATAAACAACCAACACTCTGCAGCAGTGATGTGGAGGCAGATCAGACCCTGCAGCAGTTCCAACACACCATCACTGTGGGACGATGGGGACAACCACAAATCCCAGGAAAAAAGCACCCAGTGGAGATGCCGGCAAAGTTCTTGGAGTAAAAGGAGATCTTATGCCTGAGCAGCTTTAGGAATTGCTGTAAAACTCACCTGCCCAACCACCCAGCCCCATTAATGCTCACTGAGAGCACCTCATGGGTACAAGGCAGGATTCTGTGTCCTGATTAAACAGATGGAGAAACTGAGGCACGGACCTCAACAGTAACTCACCCTAAACCTCAGTATTCCTTTTACACCAGTCAGGGCAGATCCCTTCACTCCAACCCTGGCACAACATTGTCTGAGTGTCCCAGCTCACACTCCAAGTGAAGGAACTGTTTTAAAAAAGGCACTCACTCTCCCCCTTAACACAATGCTTTGCCTTCCCTTTCCCAGGAGCCACATCTCTGCAAACAACTGCACAGCCTGAGGCTGAGATCCTCCCAGATAGTTAAATCCCAGAGGAAGAAGACCCCTGCCTACATATTTGCAAACCACAGTTCTTTTCCCAGCAGCGAAAGGATTCACCAGCCAATACTGAGCGTGGGGGGAACGGGCTGCCACAGCCTGAGCCAGGCAGAGTCACTCACACCCCACTGAGGTTTTCAGGCTTCTGTTCATGACCCACAGCGGGAGGAAGACAGAGTGATAAAGAATAACAAATCACCTTGTCAGCTTCTCCACAGCCTCCAAACCGCCTCCACGGAGGGTTTCTTCCTTCCAAAACCCACTCCACGTGGAGCCCCCCCCCCGCCACCTTCAGCACCCAGAACCCTCCCTCCTTACCAGTGCTCTTCAAACACAGCCACCAGCTTCACCACGCTCTGCTCTCCCTCCATGGCACCTCCTGGGTGTGCAGGAGCTGCAGGAGTGGGAACTGATGGCTGCAGCTCCCTCCTTCTGCCCCCCTCTCTGCTCTGAGGGGTTTCTGAGCCCCAGGCTGTGGTTTGGGGAGGAGGATTTGCACAAGGCAAAAAGTCCACCCGCTGCCCTCTCTGTGGCAGGAGAGCCTGTCTCTGGCTTGGCCTCGAAAGGAAAAGGAAAGGGGAAGTGCAGCAGGTTGTGAGTATGAGAAATGCTGAGAAAACACTGAGAATTGGTTCAGTTTGGGGAGGTGGCACAAACAAGGCAATGGCAGGAACAGTGGCAAGAGTACCAGCGGGGCACCTGCTGTACAACCTGGTGCTGGATCCCCCCGTGACGGGGTGGGATGTGTCCCACCAGGTGGAGTTCAGGGTGGGACATGAACAGTCCTGATGCCCAGAGGGGCTGGGAAGGGGCTGGCAGGACCCTGCTGGGAAGGAGGGAGGGAGGGAATGGTGCAGGGCCCTGGTGCCCAGAGGGGCACAAGGGGCTGATGTGTGTGTGTCAAACATCAACGGGTGGGTGGCTCTGGGGCCAACCAAGGATTGCTGGAAATAACAGACAAGGAGTGTTGGCAATAACCTAGTGTTGTTGGTAATAACACAGCATGAAAAAGAACAAGATGTGGCTGGAGGAAGGTCCATGTGGAGGGAGGACAGCACTTTTCTGGGACAAACATCCTGCTTGTAGTTCCCTGAGAAAAGCACAACATAGCACAGTGCAAGTGCAGGTCTTCCTTTCTCCTTTCCTTTCCTTCCTTTCTCCTTTCCTTTCCTTTCCTTCCTTCCCCCTTGCCTTTCCATTCCTTCCCCCTTGCCTTGCCCTCTTTCTTTCCTTCCTTGTTTGTTTCCTCCTTTCCTTATTTGTTTCCTCCTTTCCATCCTCGTTTGTTCCCTCCTTCCCTTCCTTGTCTGTTTCCTCTTTACCTTGTTTGTTTCCTCCTTTCCTTGTTCGTTCCCTCCTTCATTCCCCTTTCCCTT
>NW_020955734.1:184328-184399 GCF_003031625.1 Empidonax traillii | reverse complement strand
GCCCCTCCACTGCCCAGCTCACCTGGTCGAGGAGGTGGAGGCGGTTGACATAAGCCTGCTCTGTCTCCAGC
>NW_020955734.1:180958-183689 GCF_003031625.1 Empidonax traillii | reverse complement strand
TAGAAAAGCAGGATTCTGCTGTTGAACCCAGGCATATCTAATTATTTCCCAGGTACAGCTCTGGCACTGCAGAGCCAAAGTGGGGAGAAGCCCAATAGCCAAGAGTTTTGAGCCAAGAGCAGGGCTTGTGTAGGTGGTTTTGCAGACAGGTTGTTTTTTGGTGATGTTTTCTCTTCCCTTTTCTGGCAGAGACAAGGAAAACAGGTCCAGAGCAGGCACAGGGGAGAAGCCAGGCCATGAAGGTGACAGTGAGTTATCTGTCATCTGACAGCTGGTCCCTGTAGGAAACTGCTCTGGGTATGAACTAGAAAGACATCCACTGTGGGCCTGCAGACAGGAGTGGGATGAGGAGAGAAAAACCTGTGTGAAACTGGACACAGAACTGCAAAGCTGAGGACAGGAGGTGACTTGAGGGGTAGAGATTCATCTGAAGAGGATGTTGGATCCCTCCCACGCACAGGTCTGTGAGCTCAGGAGTGCATCCACAGCCATGCACACATCCCCTCCTGTCCAAGGGGACTGACAGAAGCCTTCAGAGGCAGAGAGGCTTTATCCATCTCTCCCAGTGCCTCCCAGACCTGTGTCAGCCTCAACCCACTGCAGAGCTCCAACTTCTCTCTTTCTGTTTGTGCTGACTCGGGCCAAACCATTTTCTGTTCCAGAAAACTCATTCCCAGGTTCCCCAGCTTCCTCCGAAAGTCCAAAGTTACTTTTATTTCCTCTAAATCAAACTCAGACTCCACAATAAACAACCAACACTCTGCAGCAGTGATGTGGAGGCAGATCAGACCCTGCAGCAGTTCCAACACACCATCACTGTGGGACGATGGGGACAACCACAAATCCCAGGAAAAAAGCACCCAGTGGAGATGCCGGCAAAGTTCTTGGAGTAAAAGGAGTTCTTATGCCTGAGCAACTTTAGGAATTGCTGTAAAACTCACCTGCCCAACCACCCAGCCCCATTAATGCTCACTGAGAGCACCTCATGGGTACAAGGCAGGATTCTGTATCCTGATTAAACAGATGGAGAAACTGAGGCACGGACCTCAACAGTAACTCACCCTAAACCTCAGTATTCCTTTTACACCAGTCAGGGCAGATCCCTTCACTCCAACCCTGGCACAACACTGTCTGAGTGTCCCAGCTCACACTCCAAGTGAAGGAGCTGCTTTAAAAAAGGCACTCACTCTCCCCCTTAACACAATGCTTTGCCTTCCCTTTCCCAGGAGCCACATCTCTGCAAACAACTGCACAGCCTGAGGCTGAGATCCTCCCAGATAGTTAAATCCCAGAGGAAGAAGACCCCTGCCTACATATTTGCAAACCACAGTTCTTTTCCCAGCAGCGAAAGGATTCACCAGCCAATACTGAGCGTGGGGGGAATGGGCTGCCACAGCCTGAGCCAGGCAGAGTCACTCACACCCCACTGAGGTTTTCAGGCTTCTGTTCATGACCCACAGCGGGAGGAAGACAGAGTGATAAAGAATAACAAATCACCTTGTCAGCTTCTCCACAGCCTCCAAACCGCCTCCACGGAGGGTTTCTTCCTTCCAAAACCCACTCCACGTGGAGCCCCCCCCCCCGCCACCTTCAGCACCCAGAACCCTCCCTCCTTACCAGTGCTCTTCAAACACAGCCGCCAGCTTCACCACGCTCTGCTGATTATCCACCTCTCCCTCCATGGCACCTCCTGGGTGTGCAGGAGCTGCAGGAGTGGGAACTGATGGCTGCAGCTCCCTCCTTCTGCCCCCCTCTCTGCTCTGAGGGGTTTCTGAGCCCCAGGCTGTGGTTTGGGGAGGAGGATTTGCACGAGGCAAAAAGTCCACCCGCTGCCCTCTCTGTGGCAGGAGAGCCTGTCTCTGGCTTGGCCTCGAAAGGAAAAGGAAAGGGGAAGTGCAGCAGGTTGTGAGTATGAGAAATGCTGAGAAAACACTGAGAATTGGTTCAGTTTGGGGAGGTGGCACAAACAAGGCAATGGCAGGAACAGTGACAAGAGTACCAGCAGGGCACCTGCTGTACAACCTGGTGCTGGATCCCCCCGTGACGGGGTGGGATGTGTCCCACCAGGTGGAGTTCAGGGTGGGACATGAACAGTCCTGATGCCCAGAGGGGCTGGGAAGGGGCTGGCAGGACCCTGCTGGGAAGGAGGGAGGGAGGGAATGGTGCAGGGCCCTGGTGCCCAGAGGGGCACAAGGGGCTGATGTGTGTGTGTCAAACATCAACGGGTGGGTGGCCTTGGGGCCAACCAAGGATTGCTGGAAATAACAGACAAGGAGTGTTGGCAATAACCTAGTGTTGTTGGTAATAACACAGCATGAAAAAGAACAAGATGTGGCTGGAGGAAGGTCCATGTGGAGGGAGGACAGCACTTCTCTGGGACAAACATCCTGCTTGTAGTTCCCCAAGAAAAGCACAACATAGCACAGTGCAAGTGCAGGTCTTCCTTTCTCCTTTCCTTTCTCCTTTCCTTTCTCCTTTCCTTTCTCCTTTCCTTTCCTTCCTTTCTCTTTTCCTTTCCTTTCCTTCCTTTCCCCTTGCCTTTCCATTCCTTCCCTCTTGCCTTGCCCTCTTTCTTTCCTTCCTTGTTTGTTCCCTCCTTTCCTTGTTTGTTTCCTCCTTTCCTTGTTCGTTCCCTCCTTCATTCCCCTTTCCTTTCCTCCCCTTCATTCCACCCCCCCCCCTTTTAACCCCCCTTTCCCCACCCCTCCACCCAAAACCCCAGCCCCGCATC
>NW_020955734.1:143552-180446 GCF_003031625.1 Empidonax traillii | reverse complement strand
CGCCCCTCAGTGGTTCTGCCCCGCTCCCCCCGTACTGTCCGGCAGTGGTTGCTGCCCCGCTCCCCCCGCTCCCCCCGGCAGTGGTTCTGCCCCGCTCCCCCCGCTCCGCCCCGCGGTGGTTCTGCCCCGCTCCCCCCGCTCCGCCCCGCAGTGGTAGCGGCGGGCGGTGACGCGCGGGCCATGGCGGCGGTGGCGGCGCTGCCCCCGGGGCCGCTGTCGCCGCCCGGCCCCGCGGGGGACGCGGCGGCCGCTGAGGGCGCCGAGGGGCTCTTCGTGCTGCTGGGCGCGGGCATGGCCGCCGCCAGCCACCCCCTGCTCTACGTCAAGCTGCTCGTGCAGGTCCGGCTTGAGGTGGGGGGGGGGGGGGGGGGGGGGGGGGGGGGGGGGGGGGAAGCGGCGGGATGGGACACGGGTGGGTAAGGGGGGGTGAGACACCCCCAAACCCGGCGTGAGGGGGAGGTGGGCGGCTGTGGAGTGTGGGTGGGGATCAGTGTGGACGGCCCCCCATGACCTGTTGTAACAGGACCCCTCTGTCGGGTGGGGGCACCTATAGAGTGGTAATGGGATATAATGGGGGATGAGGACCCCACTATAACAGGGGGAGGTGGGCTGATGTAGGGTGCCCCTGCGGGGACCTCCATGGGATGGAGAGCGGTATATACAGTGATAACAGGACCCCCTGTGCACCTACAGAATGGGGGGCACCCATAGAATGGTAATTTGATATAATGGGGGATCAGGACCTCACTATAATGGGGGGAGGTGGGCTTCTGTATAGTGTGTTTATAGAGACCTTCTTGGTATGGGGATCACTATATACAGCTCCCCATGTTATAGCAGGCCCCCCTGTGCAATGGGGGCACCTATAGAACAGGGGGTACCTGTAGAATGGAGGACCCCCATATGTAATGGGATGGGGTCCCTGTGTATAATGGGGGTCTCTATAAAAATGGAGGGCTTGTATAATAGGAGGAAGACCCCCAATACAGTGGGGGCTCCTTTATAGTGGGGGCATTGGGACCCCCTCCTACGACAGGGGATGGGAACACCTTGCGCAGTGAGGACCCCTATAAAATGGGGGGGATGAGAATCCCCTCTATACTGGGGGCTCCCGTATAAGGAGGGATGGGAAACCCCTTTATAATGGGTATCCCGAGAACCTCTCTGTAATAGGAACCCCCTAAAATGGGAGAGCGGGGCCCCCTGTACCCCTGGGACCCCATATAATGGGAATGGGAGTGCCTGTGTCGTGGCATCCCCATGTATCTGAGGGTGACAGGGGCATCGTGGCCCTTTGGCAGCTCATGGATGCTGGATCAAGGCTTTGGGAACACCGGGACAGGGACCTGCTCACGGGGTTTCTCTCACAGGTTGGGCACGAGCCACTACCTCCAACTGTTGGAAGAAATGTGCTGGGGAGGAAGGTCCTGTACCTGCCTGGCTTCTTCACCTACGGTGAGTGAAGGTCCCCTCCTGCCAACGCTGCTCCAAAACAGCCCTGCAATAACCTGCCCCGCCCCTGCCCTGCTCACTGGTGTTGTAGATGGAGCCCTAAAGGGACAGAAAGACCAAGAAAAGGGAAGGCGATACGTTCAGAAGGAAAAAAAAAAAAAAGAAGTGTTTTGCTCTCTTTGGGAGAGGGGGGGTGAATGTTTTGTGACCTGCTGTCACAGCGGTTGTGCTGCGGGGAAGGGGAATGCACAGTCCTGAAAGCCGAGTTGGGCCAATCCCAAAATCTCTCAGCAGCACCCACGGGTTGGGAGCCAGCACAGGAGCAATGTAAGAGCACTGGAAACCCCTCCTGAGGCACCTAGGGCTGGAGACAATCTGGTGCTGCCCTTTGGAAGATGCATTTTCCAAACAGATGGGCAGTGTTGGGTGATGGAGGGGAGGCAGAGCCCTCCTGACAGCACCAGATAGGAGAGCAGGAACAGTCAGTACCCACCAGCACATGTGTTTGTGAGATCCATATTAACCCTGAATCTGACCCCTGGGGGTGGAGGGAGAAGGTGACACCACACAGCACGTGGGATGATCCCCGGTGACACCACATGGGGTCATCCCTCCCGACCCTGGTTCAGTCCAAATTTGCCCTGTAGCCCTTTCAGGTGAGCAAAACCATCAAAAGATGAGAAGGAGCCCGAAATACTGGAGCTTTCCTTCCAGATTAGACAGATGGCAGGGAACAGGGATTCTTGGCATCCTGCAGGAAGCTTATTTGGAACTGTTACATTAATAAATCGCTTATGGTGGGACTGGTGTGGTTTTGGCTGAGTGCTGGAGGTGTTTGGGGTGTCTCTCTCCATGAGCTGACCCCTTCCTGACTGACAGCAGCCTGGTGTTTTCTCACCCAGCCAGACACATCGTGGAAGTGGATGGGAAAAGAGGCCTCTTCCGTGGTCTGACTCCTCGCCTCATCTCAAGCACTTTATCAACCATCACCAGGGGGAGTGTGAAGAAGGTAAGGGTCGGATTCTCTCTCCATTAATCACTTTGCTGGGTCAGTCAGTGCTACTGCAGCAGAGCTGGGAGCCTGCAGGTGCCTGCAGCCAGCCAGGACTGCATGTGGAGGACCAATGCACCCATCCCTCTCCATGTCCTAAGGGCTTGGAATAATCCTCCAGCACCCATATCCGCAGAACTTTTTTTTTATTTTAAATTAATTTTAATTTAATATGAACATTCCCTTGCATGTTAGCTCTTGTCAGCAGTTTCATGACCCCTCTGTCATTCTGTTTTACTTTCCATCCTTCCTTCTCCTGTGTTCCTTATTGCTTTTTTTGTCTTCTCCTCACATCTGAAACACAACTGTTTGTGGTTTCCCCCTGTCCTCAGATGTTGAGGGTTTGTGGGGCAGCATCTCCATCAGTTTTGACCATGTTTCTTCCCTCTCCACTCAGGCTTTTCCACTGGAAGATATGGAGCATGTGTCTAACAAGGATGATGTGAAAACTTCCCTTAGGAAAGTGGTCAGAGAGGTGAGGAGTGGATATTGCACGTTAATGAGTGATGGGGAGATCCCTCTGGGGACATGGAGAGCAAAGGAAGGTTAAACCATTGTCTGTGGGTGAGATTTCTTGGAGAGAATCTCAGGGTGAGGAGTCCCTGGTGTTAAGGAGCTATTCTGTGTCCAGCCATGAAATACTTCATAGAGGTTTGCCACGAAGAACAGATTTCAAGAGGGACCCAAAATGGGTTTCCCCCCAGTAAGGGAAGGGGCCTGATCTGTGCAGGTGGAACAGCACAGCTTTTCATACAAGGTGTGTTTGTTCTCCCCAGACATCCCACGAGATGATGATGCAGTGTGTGTCCAGGGTTGTCTCACATCCGCTGCACGGTGAGTCCTGTCCCTCCTCCTGGCAGCTCCCTCCAGGCTGAGCATCACCCCAAAACCCTCCTTACTCACACTCCTCTGTCATACAAGGCTGATGCCTGGGTTGGCATCGGGGACTAACCCAGCCCAGCAATGAGCTGCTCTCTTCCCGTTCATCCAATAGCTTTTCCCAGAGATCCCACTGGGCAGTAGCAGCCTTCTGATACCTAAAGGGGCTCCAAGAGAGCTGAGGAGAGACATTTTTACAAGGGCCTGGAGTGGCAAAACAAGGAATGGCTTCAAACTGCCAGAGGGCAGGGCTAGATGGGATATTGGAAAGAAATCCTTCCCTGTGAGGGTGGGCAGGCCCTGGCACAGGTTGCCCAGAGAAGCCGTGGCTGCCCCATCCCTGGAAGTGTCCAAGGCCAGGTTGGACAGGGCTTGGAGCAACCTGGGCTAGTGGAAGGTGTCCCTGCCCCTGGGGTCCCTTCCAGCCCAAACCTCTCTGTGATGCTACAAAATCCTTCCCACCCCTTACAGGCTCAGGAAAGGCACCTGTTTCTAGTGAGTCTTGCCGTGATGAGCACTGAGAGGAGCTGGACGTGCTGTGAGTTGAGGGAAGGCAGAGCAGGAGGGTCAGGCTGAGTTTTCCTTCCCAACCATTGCAATCCAAACTGGATTTGTTTCCTCACCAGCCCTGTGTTTCTTTCCTCCCAGTGATCTCCATGCGCTGCATGGTCCAGTTCGTGGGCAGGGAAGTCAAATACAGGTGAGTGGCTGCACCTCTGGAGGGTCTGGGGGTCAGGTGCTTCCACGGCATGAGAAATACAGCAACCCAGGAGGTTTGGGAGAGCGAAAAATGAATCTGAGCTGTGGTTAGAGGGTGGGTGACTGCAGGGTGAGGGGGCATGGGAGGGCTGGGGTCTGTCCCACCTCTGTTCCACCTTGTGCCTGTGGGGTTTGGGGGCTGTAACACACCTTGCTGATCACACATCGATTCTCCTGCCTTTTTGCTTTAGGTGTTAATGGAGAGGGAAGGCAGCAGGGAGGCAGAGTAGATAACACGAAGCATTGCAGGATTTTTCCAAGTCTTTTCCAGCAATACCTGCCCCTCTGCAGCCACGTGGAAATGTGCTAGACAGGATTGCAGCTAACCCACGACAGCCAGTGTGAGTTCCCAAAGGCAGGACGAGGTCCTTGGGCTGAGAATCAGCCTAATCAAACCATATTTTGTGCTGTGGTTGTGGCCCTTGTGTCCACTCAAACTCACTCAGAGGTCTTGTACCTTCAGCATTAAACAGTTGCCTGCAGGGTGAGTGTTGTTCTGGGTGTCATTGCAGACTGGGAGAGGGCAGACACGACCTTCCTTCCCTCAAACGTCCCTGGTTTGAGGAGAACAAGCTGCCTTCTGCTGGAGTGATGGCTGGGGAGACACTGCCATGGCTGGGGGCTGCACGTGAAGCTGCACAGGGCAGGGGTGGAACAACCCCTGCATGCTCACAGCTCTTCTCCTTTCTTGGCAGTGGTGTGTTCAGTGCCATTGGCAGGATATTTAAGGAAGAAGGGATCCTGGGATTCTTTGTGTACGTGAGTTGTTTAAATATTTCCTCCCTCAGTCCAGAGGCACCGATGGCTCTCCTGGTTGCTCTGCCAAGCTCAGCCAGAGCCACACTGAGCTGAAACCTTGTCTGACCAAAAGGCTCTCACATCACCTCCCTGAGCACAGATTAAATCTGTGCCTTTGACAGTGCTCCAGTTTGACCATTAAGTTTGCCTCAGATCTTATCTTCAATCAAACCTTCAGAAACCAGAGGAAACCCTGTATTTTTTCTTATCTTTCTTTTCCCCTTAACGCTTCTTTGTGTTTCAGTGAAGCATTTAAAGCATTTGTTTGTGCAACAGGCACCAAGATCAAGTGCAACAATAAGATCCCTTGTTGAAATGAAAGCCAGGGCCTTGGATAAGCAGCACATTCCTCTGCAGGGCACAGTGGGTGCTTGTAATGAGCTGGTGGCAGCAGGTTTACCTGTGTGGTGGGAGGAACCTGCCTGGACCAGGAGGAGCTGAAAGATGCTTCCAGCTGCTTCCAGGAACATGGCAAATTGGTGGCATCACTGAAATGGAAGTTCAGGGGACAGCTTTTTGCTTGAACCCTAATTAATGCTTCCTGCCTTTCTTTTTCACATCTACACAAAAGAAGAGCCACCTGCTGTCTCTGCTTATGGTGGGGAGAAAACTCACTTTATTATGTCAATAGTGCTAAAGGCAGCTCTGAAATGTTAGGAGGGGTTTTCAGGATGCCTTTGGCTCTGCAATGACAAAACAGGGGCCTCCAAATGAAACCTGAATGCATCAGGAAGAGGAAGCAATCACAGGGGGTCTCGTGAGGAAAGGGCTGGGGGTCTGCAGAGCCCCTGTCAATGAAATGTCACTTCATCTTTTTAGCTGAGCTGTGCAGCTCCACATCTCCTCCATTAAATCCAGGTTCCTCTGGGACAGTCCCTGAGTGTGGGGTTTGGTTGGAGCAGGCTGCTCACAACCCTCCACCTCCCAAGGAAGTGATACAAAAGGAACCACCACATTCCCTTCCATCCACATAAAATAAACACTCCTGGTCGCCTAATTAAACTTAATAGTTCACAGGGAAGGCTTTAACACAACCCAAATTGTCTCAGGAGGGCTCTGAAGCTCTACATGCTCCATAACCCTCTTAGGAAATCCCACTGCTCTGAGGGGAGCACAAACTGCATCTGAGGGACCAAACTGCTGGGTTTCTCCTCTCAGCCCTCCTGGTGCAATCCCAGCACATCCACTCCCTTAAAATCATCACAGTGCATTTGTTTTTTGTGGTCTTATAACCCCTACACAGCAATAATAGCAGCACACACTCTCTGAAGGAGTGCCTGGCTAGAGTTAAGTCCGTCCCCAAAAAGTCTTTATCTCCCTTCCCCTCATATCTGCAGCAGGCTCCTGCCAGGCCACAAAGATGTCCCCTGAGCTCTGAAACTGCTGTGCATGGTCAGCTCAAAGGTGGCTTGTCCTTTGCCCTGGGGTTTCCTCCCCCTGGGTCACTGTACATCATTCAGGCTTCCTCATCTGCCTGTTGCTGTTCCAGCTTTTCATCATCTTCCAAAAATATTCCTAGTCCAGATGTTGGACATCTCACCAGGTGTGAGAATTGTACTCCTCACTTCATTATGGCAATAACAGTAAAGGCAGCTCTGAAGTTTCAGGAGGGATGTTCAGCCCCTGATGCCTTTGGCTTGCTGGCTTTGTTTAGCCCCTTTCTGCAGCTCTGTCCCTGGTCTCCAGCATCCCAGAAGCTCAGGGCCAGCATCTGTCATTATTGTGGAGGGGAGAAAAGGATGAGATCCTTGTTGCAAATGGAACAAACGATCCAATTCTCTATCAACACACGGGTGAGGTTTTCCTTATGTGGCTCCCCTGGCCCAGCTTTCTGTTTCTGGACTTTATTAAACCCTCATCGTATCTGCAGCAGCTCAGGGGCTTCAGACTTTGAGTTAGAGAAAGGATGTTTTTTTACAAAGGCTGAAAGCCAAACACAAAGCAGACCATCTCTTTGGGAACCAGAGAGCTTTGATTTCTTTGTCCTGTCTGCTGCTCTCATGTCTCACATCTTTTAAGCCGGCGGGTCTTCTGTTGAAGATTTCTGCTGTGCTTGGCCCCTGAGACCTCAGCTGCATCCCCAGAGCTGCCAGGGCCTTGAAAATACACAGGTTGTCTCCAAAATGTGCCAGCACAGCACGCTGGATCAGAGTCCGAATTGCTGCTCTGCTGCTGCAGCAACCACAGCAGGAAACAAAACTGGTCCCCTGCTCCAAGAGGCAGCACTGTGTTTGAGAAGAAATGAATAAATCAGTGCTTGGAGGTGGGTCTTTCCAGCCCAGGAAATGCTCATGTGGCTCTCAACAGGCTCATTTTCAGAAGCACTGACCACATCTGTTGGTGAAACACAAGTTTAACACACCCCTGGATCCTTTTGTGGTGGAACAAGCCCTGCAAAAGCAGGAAACGCTGTGCTTGATGGTGCAGCAGATGCTGCCAAAGCACCAACAAACTGGAGAAACCCTTTGGAATGTTTTGTTAATGTTTTTAGTGCCATTATCTGCAGAAGTTGGGGGTGCTGGCGCTGCTGGGAGCTCTGATGTGGTGTTGGGAGGCATAAACCAAAGAACTGTGCTCCTGGGAGCAACAGGGACTGGGAAAAATCAGAGGGACACAAGTGCTGCCCCCAGTTAATCCCATTTTTCAGTGGAGCAGGTTGTGCAGGAACAACCCCCCTCATTTTGTTTTCCAGAAGAAGGGAGATTGCAAAAAGAGATGAACTTCTCATCCTGCATCCAAAAGAGCATCTGCAAAAATGGAAATCACTTCATCTGTGTCTCGCTTGGGTTTCTGAGCAAGAGTTGGGCTGAGGGATTTTGGGATAGAACAAGGGGAGTTGAGTCATGCCCAAACAACAGATCCCAAAAACTTCTCACTCCAGAGCTGAGTGAAGGGTGGGAGATCTCTTCCCTGAAATCTCCCTTCTCCCTTTCAGTTCCTTCCTAAGTAAAGACGCGTTCTGGGGGAGTGGGTTTCCTGCGTGCTGGTGAAGGGAAGGAGGGCTGGGCACCTCGGAAGGTGGCACTGGGACCCTCCTGCACCTCACACCCCTCCTTTTGCCGTTGCAGTGGTTTAGTCCCTCACATCCTGGGGGATGTCATCTTCCTCTGGTGCTGCAACCTCGTGGCTCACTTCATCAACACCTACGCGGTGGACGATAACGTGAGTGGAAGCGCCCAGTGGAGGGTTTGGGGTCTGGACCAGGCACCTGCAGTTGGAAGGAGTTACTGGGAAGCAGGGGCTGATTTAATAGAGATACCTGGCTTTGGGTCCATCCCTGTGAGAGGGCTGAAGGTGCTGTGTCTGCTCGGGGCTGTGCTTCACCTGCAGTTTTGGGGGATCAGATTTGACAGCAAATGCCTTCCCAGGTTCTCAGCTGGGGTGCAGCACGATCTCTGTTGCTTTCTGCCTCGTTCCTCTGCCCCACGCCCTCTGCCTCAGGCACAGGGGGATGTCACACAGTGACTGTGACAGCCTGGTGCCATCCCCCTCCTCCACAGCCCCTGTGGTTTCTCTTTGCAGTTCAGCCAGGCATCAGTGATCCGGAGCTACACGAAGTTCGTGATGGGGGTACGTAGGCAGCTGCCACGTCCTTTCCCCTCTTCCTGCCATTTTGGGGGGGTGAGAGCTTGTGGCCTGGAGGCAAAAGCTGGTCTGTATGAGGAGAACATGCAGAAGTTGGAAACAGCTTTCTTGACGTGGTGAGCGTTAGAGAAGCCACTGTTTTCCTGTGCTTTCAGATTGCTGTGAGCATGCTGACGTACCCATTCCTTCTCGTGGGAGATCTCATGGCAGTGAACAACTGTGGGTATGTCCCTCACACTGAGATCTAAAGCTTTCCCTTTCCTTTCTTGCAGCCCCCTTGTTTGAGCCCACTGCTAACGACCGTAAAGCTTTCCTACAGAACCATAAACTCTGTGGCACCTCGCAGAGCTGGCTCGTTTCCTGTCCCAGGTTGCTTATAATTTTAGATCAGAGGGCACAGACACAAGCAGCAGAAAAGCTCAAGCGGAGAGAAATAGGGAGAGCCGTGGTGGTGCGGTCCAATCTGAGCTAGACTGGAGGCAGAGGGATCAAAGGGACCCTGCTGGCTCCAGGGAGGGGCACGAGGGGAGCAGAGCTCTTACTGCAGTGATGGGTGCAGACAGGGGCAGGACCAGGACCAGGCTTGCCTTCCCAATCCCACTGCTTCAGGAAATCTGCATTTGTGCTCATGGGAAAGGGATCCAAGCAGCTGGTGGAGTGTTTTCTCAGTATCTTCTGGCTCTTGAAGCTGTAGATACAGTCCTGGACTCTTAACGTATCCAGGTAACGCTCCTTGTTTGTACACTCCAGGGGTAATTAAATTACATGATCTGGTGCATTGTAAATAACGAGCTGGTCATTTGGCCGCCAGCCCAGTGCAGACACTGCTTCTGTGTCCTCACTTACACTCAGTGCTGCTCTTGTGTTACCTGTCTGGATAACATGACATCCCTCAGCTGTCCCTTGTTGCCACGCAGGTTGCGTGCCGGCCTCCCTCCCTACGCTCCTGCTTTCACATCCTGGATCCACTGCTGGAGGTACCTCAGTGCTCAGGTGAGGGAGCGGGGCACACGCTGGGCTTTGGGCTCCCTCTGCTCCTTCCCAGGGTCTCCAGCATTCCCCAGAAGTGCTGCATCCTCGAAGTGCTTTTGTAACCTGCTCCTGTCCCTCTGGTTTGGCACTGGCCCCAGCCGTGGCAGTGCTGCCCTGCCCGTTACGTGCCCCAAACGGGGCCTGCAAACTTTCAGCCAGCACAGTGTCTCTGCCCCTCTCCATCCATCATCCCGACTCCAGCACCCAGAGGGCTGAAACACCACTTACTCCTCCATAGCAGCCCAGGGTGCCCAGACCTGGGCATGAGCCATCCCTGCTGAACCAGCTGCAGCTCCCCAGCCGGGTCTCGGCACGGCTGCCCTGACCCTGTGCTCGCTCTCCTCCGCAGGGGCAGCTGTTCCGTGGCTCCAGCCTGCTCTTCCGCAGGGCTCCCATCCCAGCTGCCTCCTTCCCCATTGACTGACCCTCAGCAGGGACAGCTGATGGACGTGGACTCCTCGAGAAACCCCGAGCTTGTTTCGATATGTGTAATATTTCTATTCTCCGATCCGAAGTCTGCGGTGCCAGAACTGACACCTCCTCTCCAGCAAGGCCAGTGACAGACTGGCTTCTGGACATCTGGCTTCAGGCTCCAGCTGGACCAAAGCTCCATCCTCATGGCTGTCTCGACTGGAATGTGTAGCAGAGAGAGCAGAAGGGCGTTGTCTTGTCTCTTTGGTCCAGGCTGTAGCTCTGGAGTCACTGGGGAAGTCCAGGAATCCAGAAAATGCCCAGGTACTAAAGGAGCCAGCCCTGAGATGCAGGAACAAAAGACTGCTTCGTGCTGCCCGAGCTGAGAAGCAGCAGGAGCTCCAGGGTCACCTCACTGCAAAGGTTATGCCAGGTGACCACCCTCCTGCCTCATCCTTCTGGAGAGGGCACACCTTTGTGTGGCAGGGAGCTCATCCTGGGCAAGATCAACCTGGGATCC
Source organism: Empidonax traillii (assembly GCF_003031625.1). NCBI lineage: Eukaryota > Metazoa > Chordata > Aves > Passeriformes > Tyrannidae > Empidonax > Empidonax traillii. Next base: position 169,959 of record NW_020955734.1, on the reverse strand, counting down.
ATATTTAAGGTTTGAGGGTACCTGAACACCCTGGGAGCACCCCACCTCCCACGGGTGTGAGAGGGAAATTACAGGATCAAAACAGAGAAGGGAAACAATCCCTCTACAAAGAACAGCAGAGTCCCAAAGAGACAGGTACAGCTCAGCTCAGGGCAGTGTTGGGACATGGACACAGAGAGAGCACTTGGGGAGGGATATATGCTGCTGATGTCACTGCTTTGGAAAGGATTTTAGTATTTAAGGTTCACCCAAGAGAGCTGCTGGTGTGGGCTGGGCAGGGAGGGAGGGGAGCTGGGTTGGACTGGCCCGACTGCACTGATGGGCAACTCCCAGGCAGCAGCACCAGGAGCCCTGCTGGGCTCCCAAACCCCTTCACTGATGGACATGGAGGCACTGGATGCCAGTGCTGCACACAAAGGGCTCCCTTGCAGCAGGGGCACACGGTTCAGGGCTGTATGGAATAAAGGAATAAACCTGGAGCTGGCCAAAGGCTCACGAGGCATCGGGGTCAAGGGCTCACAGGAACACTACTCTGTGTGTGTAGCAGAGCTCACCAGTGGCAGCAGGGCAGGATTTATGCTCAGATGAGTATTTTTTTGCACCAGTCTGTGCTGCAGTGGCAGCCAGGCAGATTTCCCCATTTTGGTTCCCCCACGAAGCAGTCTTTTGCACAGAGGTGATGCTGCACTCCCTGGGAAGAGGTTGTGGGGACCACAAGCGGGTTCCTGCGTGCTGCAGGAGCACCAGCTGGGGTCACATCTCATCCTGGTCCTCGGGGGACCCCGGCCTGCCATCACACAGGGCTTTTCTCCATCAGACAGGGTCGATCCACACTTCCCAGGCAGGGCTTGCAGGACACTGGTGGTACTTGCTGGGACTGGCAGTCCCCACCCAGCTCCCTTCGGTGTAGTGAAGTTGGTCCTGTCTGTCCTCCCTCCCTTCCTCCCTCCCCATTTGTGCTACAGTAACAGAAGTAAAATAATGCATGGACCTGTTCCCTAACACCAGAGATGATTTCAAAGAGGATTTAATTATGCTCCAAAATACAGCTATAAAACAACTCTTGGGTGTTCCTGTTTTTGTTGTTGTGTTTTGTTTCTTTGTTTGTTACAGTGTGATTTTTTTTTTTTTATAACAGGCTCTCTCAGGGAAGGTTTCGGTTTAAGACAAGGCACTTCCTTTGGTCTTTTCCCCAAAGCAGAGCTAAACCAGCCGTTAGAAACTCAGTTTCCCCCTGATTTTCCTCTCCTCCACGGAAGGTCAGGAGGTTTAGGCTGAGCAAACTGCATTGGGTGCACGTGGAGGCAGCAGAGGGCTTGGCTGCGTGATACAATATACACGGGATCAGGTTTTTGGGGTTAAAATTGACCCTGCAGTCTTCTGGAAGGGGTGTTGGAGACCCTTTGCTGGTGTCAGACCTATCAGGTGGGCTCAGCCACTCCCATCTTCCCCCTCACAGCATCCTCACCCGCCAGCCTTTTATCACATCAGCTGTTTTCTGGCCTGTTCCAGCACTGGGCACTGCATCTCGCAGATCAAACACCACCTGCCCCAGAATATGTACCTTTACCCTCCAAATTCAGGCGATTTTCTGCAGGTCACATGCCTGTGAAACCTCCTGCAGCCTGTGCGCAACCTGGCTGCAGCCGTTGCAGGGAAAAGTGCTATTTCCTGTCCTTTGAGGAATTTACTTAAGGAATTTACCTAAGGAATTTTCCTAAACCCGCACCAGAGCAGGCTCCCTGCCAGCAATTTCTGCCCAGTTCTCCAGGACCCACAAACTTTACTGTAAACACAACACTTGAATACAGTTTTTGTTCACTCAATTTAACTGAAAACCAGGTTTCAAAGCCTTCAGTTCACTGCCTTACCTTGAAGCAGGGGCTGCCATTCTTAAGATGATTAAATATTTCCTCGCCTCTACCCATTTCTGTCCCTGGTTCTCCTCGTCCCACACTCCATTTGGGGTGTCCCACCGCAAGGACAGCGTCTGCACCAGCAGCAGGCGAGGAGACAACCCGAACCCTGCCTGGGCATTCCTTAAATTGCTGCCCCATTAGCAAGTGTTTGGCCCTGCAGCTGGTGCTTAAGCAGCGCAGCCGATGGGGATGGGGCCCCATCCCCACAGGAGAGAGGATCCAGGGTGAAACACGTGCTCGGGAGAACAAATGAAGGGGTGGAAGGAGGAGGTTTGGGTCTGGCGCCCGGGATGGAGCCGGGGATTTCTCCCACCAACGCTCCTCTATCCACCCAGGAACCAAACTGGTGTTTAAATATTGACTCTCCTGCACAACACGGGGATGGGTGGGGATCGCGGCCGTTCCCTGCCTGCTCGGCTTATCAGCCTTCAGTGGAAAACAGAGATTGCCGGGACTTTGGCCTCGTCTGCTCCCGGTTGCCCGGGGGAGAAGGGAGGCAGCGACCGCAGCCGGGAGAGGGAATCTCAGGTCAAGGCTGGTCTGTCTCTCCACAGAGCTTGAATGCTTGGGTCTGGCAGGATTCAGGGAGCAGCGAGATGCTGGTGGAGCCTTTGTGCCCAGGGAGGTGCAGCTGACGACTGCACCATCCTCCCCCTTCCCCCTGCAGAACCTTTCTGTTCAGTCCAAACCCCTCACGGCCAGGAGGGAAACATCCCAGAAAACCTCTCCTCGGGATCGTGCGGTGTCTGTCCCCCTGTTGCCTGGTCAGTGAGAAGGCCAGGGGCTGCCAACCCCCCTGGCAGTGACAGAGGGCCCCATTTTGCAGCTGTGCATGAGGAAGTGCCCTGCGGCAGCGCTGCCCTCGATAAGGCTGTTTGTGCTGTTCTGCCACAGCGCCGAGCTCCACGTAGGCAAATAATTCCTTAAAAAAAAAAGCAACATATATATATATATATATATATATATAAGATAATAACCCTCACGGAGGAGATCCTGCCACCGGGGTGGTGGGAATGACTGGTGCCAGGAAATGCTGAGGGTGGGGACTTGGGTCAGACCCAGGCACCAGCAGCACGGTGGCCCTGGCCCTGTCCCCTGTCTTCACTTGGCCCTGTCCTTGGTGGGAGCAGGGCAGCCCCATCCCCTGGGATGGCCTTCATCCGAAGCAGAGGGTTTTGGAGGAGCTGAGCCCTGCTGGATTATTCCCCCCTGGACAAGGGAAATCCCAGCTGGAAACGGGGAGTAGAGGCCACGAAGGGCACAAAAGGAAAGCTCGGCGTGGTGCCCTGACCTGCCACGCTGGCAGTGGCAGCTCCATCCATCGCTGGTAAGAGGGTGGGAAGAACATGGGGAAGCTGCTTTCATGCTCTCCTTTGCTGCTTCGGGCCTTTTTGGGGAGGGAAACTCCCTCAAATCCCCCCAAGCTGAACCGCCCTGTCCCTTTCTGGGATGGCAGTGCTCTCGTGGGGAGCCAGCGGTGTTTTATCCCACCCTGAGGAGACCTGGGCCTTTTGGAGAAGAGGTGGCAACACAGGATGGGCCGAGACTCCTTTCCCTGCGGCCACTGTGGCCCCCACACACCTCCCTTGGCACTTGAATGGCATTGGGGGAGAAGCAGGAGGGGGAAAAAGCCTCCCCAGCTTTAAACTCAGCTCCTCTCCCCCCGCTGTGCCCCTATGGCCGGGCTGGTGGGGCGAGGGTCCACATCACCACCACGGCCGCCGCTGTTCGAGGCGCCGGCCCTCGCTGCAAGCATGTGAATCCCCTAATCCCTCGGAATGGAGTTTCTCCCTTTAAAGCCGCCTGCGCTCTGCGGCCGGGCGGCTCTTGTCAAGCTGCCAGAGGAGGCCGGAGCAGCGTCACATGCCGCAAAGTTTTACAAGGCGAGCGAGCGTCTGGGGAGAGGGACGGGAGAGGGGACGGACGCACGCACGCACTCGGACGCGCACGCGGAGAAACCTCCTCCGGGCTCCCTCCGGCTCTCATCCCAACGTTTATTAATTTTTTTTTTTTCTTCCTTCTTTTTTTTTTTTTTTTTTGGAAGAACAAAGACTTTGGGGTGGGTTGGCGCGGTTATTTTTCCGGGGTTGGTGTTGGTGGATGGAGGGGGGAGAGGCTGGAGGTGGAGGGGGGAGCCGGTGGCTTGAATGCGAGAAAGTCCCCAAATTTCCCTGGCCGAGTTGCCGAGATCCGTCTGTGCGAAACTTAAAGGAGGAAAGACGTGGGGGGGAGGAGGGGGGGGGGGGAAATAATTAAAAAATAAAATATGATGACGTCACTCGGAGCAGGGGTGCCTTCCCTGCTGCCTGTCAGATGCGCCTGAAAAGAACAGGGCAATAAAACAACAGCCGCCTCTGTCTCCCTCGTTAAACACGGCACTAATTGGATGTTAATTTCTCCTTGCTCTTCTCGCTGCTCGATTGTGAGGGCTCTGCCTGGCTCTCCCTCTCTCGCTTCCTTTCTTTCCTGTTGCAATGCTCTTGGCAGCTCTGAGGGACTCTGGACTGTGCGCTCTCCTCCCGCTCGTGGACTGGAATAATTCAGGAGCTGGGAGAATTAAAAAAGACGAGGCGCGGGGGCGAACGGTTCAGAAACGGGGCGGGCGTGATGGATTTCGAGAGCTACTCTAATCTCCCCGTTTCCCGTGCATTGTCCTGTCGACTTGGAGCTATTCTCTTCCCATTTGATTTCTCTTCCCCCCCTTTCCTTTCACGTTGGGTTTGGGCTGCCAGGCAAAAATATATGTTTCGGGGGGAAAAAAAAAAAAAAAAAAGGCAGGAAAAATAGAAAAAAGGCTAAAGAAAAAGGGAAAAAAGGCTAAGAAAAAGAAGAAAAAAGGGGAAAAAAAAGGGAAAGGGAAAAAAAAGCCTGGTTCAATGACGACAAACCCCCAAACCTCCTCCCAGCTCCCCCCGTCTCGCCGCGCTGCCTAACCCCTGCGTGGAAACAGGCGTTTTAGGGAGCCAGAGCAGGAAGTTGTTGTTCTCTGTCTTGCCCAGGTCATCCTTCCAGGGTATGTGTGCAAGGGCGGTGGGCGCGAGGGGCTCGGTGGGCACCCAGCAGCTGTCGGCCGCACCCCCACGTTACCCCTGGCCGACGGGGCGGGTGAGCAGCGGAGGGGGAGCGGGGGCCGCGTGGTGTTTTGGGGGACGCAAGAGGGGCCCAAGGGACAGGATGGGTGGGGGAGCGGAGGGGAGGGAGCGGGAGGCGGAGGTGGGGGGAGAGAGCGAGAGCCGGGGAGTAAAGTCCTACCTGGGATCGGTGCCAACTTCCTGCAAAGGGTTACAGACCCGCGGCTTTGAGAGCCCACCAGAGGCGAGTGCGCTCTTGTCACGGTTCCAAGGCGAGATGAAGGCAGCGGGAACAGGTACAGCAGATGCCGAGTGGCCTCGTTTGCCCGCCGAGCAGGGCTTCGGCTCGATTTAAACCTCGCCGACGAGGAGGCTTCGGTGCTCCCGCCGGCAGGGGCCTCGCCATCCCGGCACGAGGCCATCGGGGCCGTCGGGTGCCAAGGGTGGGGTGCGTGGGTCGGTGGCGGGGGGGGGAGTGTATGTTTGCATGGCAAGGGGGGGCCTCCGCTGCTCGTTCGCCTTCTCGCCGTTTGGATTAACATGCGGAAGATGCGCCTGTCACTTTGCTTACTGTCAGCGCCGGCTCGGGGATGGGTGACGGCTTTGTTCGGCGCAGCCGGGGGAGCTGTGCCAACTCGGACTTGGCAGGCGAAGCCGGGTGGGCAGGGAGAGGGGGACGAGGGAGCGGGAACGGCTGCTGGGGCGGCTGCGGAGGGACGTGGCCGCAGGCCCGCGTCTGAGCGCGGCGGGTTTCTGTTGGCGTGCGCCTCCCTCTCCCTCCCTCTCTCCCGCGCTCGCCTGCGCCCAGGCTGGTGCAGACAAAATGAAAACGTGTTTTGTTTTGGTTTTTTGGCATCTCCCCAGCAGCGCTACCAACCCCAGCTGCCCCCCCGTCCGCTCCCTTCCTCAACCCGACACGACTCCCTTTTACAATCGGCACAAACCAGGTGCTAAGGCAGCAACAAAATAAGGCCAAAAATACCCCCTGGCACCCAAACCACCCCCAATCCGCCAGCCTTGGCAGCGACTGCTCCCAACCGTCCTCCATGGCGGGTGGGTTGTTGTTTGTATGTGTATAAATTGGTTTTGTCCCCTTTTTTTTCTCCCCCCATCGGGTCCCTCTCGCGTTGGGTGTGTGTGTTCCTATTCAGGGACCCGCCACCTCCTGTCGTGCTAAAACCAGGAAGGAGGGAGCCAAGGGATCATTTCTGCCTGGACGCCAGGGCGGTGGGCAAGGGAGACGGCAATGGAGGACAAGAGGAGGGAGGAGAGGCATGGGCAGGCGGGAAAAGGAGCATGGGGAGGGCGGAAAAAAAATAATCCACCTCCCTAGGCCTTTTGTTTAACCTGTGTCAGTGCAAAGAAAGGTCTTGGATTTTTTTTTGTCCTTTTTTTTCACCCTGTGCTTGAGCCTCATGGGGCGTTCTCGAGCCCATTGGGGCAACTTTCCGGAGCGGGCGGTGTCGGAGGTTGATTTTTTGGGAGGTGGCGGGCTCGTCCCACAGGCGCGCGGCTCCGAGTGCAGGAATTCCTGCCAGCTCGCCTTTGTGCCAGCCTCCGTTGGCCTTGGGTGTCTCGTTCAGATGGAGCCTGGCATCCAGGCACCGCCCATTTCTTGGCGTTGAGCTGCGAGGAGAAGGAAAGGGGAGAGAGCGAGCGAGAGAAGGGAAAAAAAAAAGCTGTCTCACTCAAACTGGCCTTTCTCGGAAAAGGATCCTTCCCCGATGATTGTCCGGATAAGCGGAGCTAAATCCAGCCACTACTCCACAACAAAACCACTCTCTTCCACGGTGCGTCTCTCTTGCTGCCTTGGTACGAAATCGAACCTCACTCTTAATTTTGGTTGGTTTTTTTTTCTTTTTTTTTTCTTTTTTTTTTTTTTTTTTTTTTTTTTTTTTTTTTTTTTTTTTTTTTTTTTTTTTTTTTTTTTTTTTTTTTGGTTCTTTTTGTTCATGCGGTTGGGGTTTTTTTCTTTTGCCTTTGATTTGAAGTAACGTTTTGTTCCTCCAGTTGCTCCGTTGCTTTGTTGTTGCTGTAACCTGCCTTCCCCCCGAAATGCCTTCCCGCCGAATCCTCCGGCCCTTGGTGCTAAAACACCCGACTTTAATCGGTCTCCTGTAGAGGGATGTATAGCAGACAGGCAGGTCCCTACGTGCAGTGTTTGGAGCAGCACTGGAGGGTGATTTCTCTCCCCACCCTCGCCCCACCACCCGGGACGTCCCCAAGAGCCACCCGGGGCTGGGTGCGAGTCGCCCGGGTGCTTCGGAACTCCCCGCCGAGCACCAGCGAGGGGGGAAAAAAAATATGTCGAATCATGTCGGATTTGCAATTCAACATGGCAGCCGCAGCAAACGTGGTGGGAGCTCCCAGCGCCGGGCACACGGTGGGCACGCCGCTCCCGGCTGGCCATGCCAGAGCGGGGTTGGGGGCACGGGGAGGGCGGCCGGAGGGCGAGGGAGGACGGGAGGGCAGCAGCGAGGACGGCCGGGCGAGGCCAGGGGAGGAGGATAATTTTATATCGTTTTAGGGGGGTGAATTACACCAGGAGCGATCCGGGAAGGAGGGAACTCAAGCCGCCTGGTTTTGTCAGCGTTAACTGTTTAGAAGCTGGCTGGTTTTCCACGCCTGGCACGGCGTGCCAGGGCGGGCGCGGGGCTGGGGTGATGCCCGGGAGCGGGACGGGCGCCGGCCGAGGGAACGCTCCGGAGGCAGCTTTTCCTGGAGCCATGGCGGCCTCCGGGCCGAGCCGGGCGCTGCTGGGAGGAAGCTGCTTTTTGAAGGTGTCGGGATGATTAACGGGGCCCTCCTCAGCCGCCCGGCACCTCCTGCCTCGTGGAGGTTCACGCCTCGCACCGGGGCGAGATTCGGCACCGCCGCGCCGAAGCTCCTCAGGTCGGCCTGGCCCTGCCCGAGCCCAGGGGTTGCCCTGGCGAGGGTGAATCTGCCCTCTTTCTGTCAAACTTAATTTAGGCCTGTTTGGGACACAACAAAAGCAGCTTGTTTGCGGGGCAGGGCCCTCCTTCCCGGCCGCCGCGAGCTCCGCAGGAGCTCGGAGCCATGAAAGCCACCCCTCCTCCTTCACCAAATTTTTCCTCCTTGTGCCCCCTGCCCAGCCTCCCCACTCCTCCTCCTTTCTCTGAACAAAACCTTTTCCAGTGAGTGACACGTAGCCCTACAGTAAAACCTCCAAAGTGGCCACAAAGCACCCAAATGCCCCGGCCCTACTTCGGCTCCGTGACCCAGCGGCCTGCACAGGCTGTATCAGCCGTGCTCCGGGAACATCCCCAAAATTGCCTCCCCCAGCAGGATGGTGAGAGCCTTCCAGAGATGTTGCACATCTTCCTGACCCCACAGGGAGCTGTGTGGCCTCGTGCACCTTGGTTTAGTGTCTGGGATGCCAGGGTCCAGCCCTGAAGCCCCTGTTCAGCACAGCCATAGGTAGGTTTTCACAGCCAACCTTCCTTCAGTTTGGAAGCTGGAATTCCCCTGTTGCAGGAGCTGGCGGCAGTCAGGCATTTGTGGGGTCAGACCCCCAAAATGTGTTGGGATTCCTTCTTCAGCAGAGTGTGTGTACACACCAGGTTACATCCAGACCCTTAATTCGAGTGAGAAGGCAAGCACAAGTGTTTTACTCATCAGTCCAGCTTTTCCCTTGCAGATTATTTATACAAACAGGGGCTGGGGTGAAACCAGACCTTTCCCAATTTGCACCCAATCCCTATTGCTTCCCTGGGAAAAGCTGGTGGAGGGCAGATATTTAAAAAAAAATAGAAAAATAACCAAAACCACTGAAGCTCCTGTGAGCGGCCTGGGAGGAGAGAAAGTCTGAACTCAAGCAAGGCTCTTCTGACGTGTCCTAAGCAAAACATCTGGCACCCCTGGAAGCGCCGTCCAGCCAAGGGACACAGCTGTTTTATTCCACACAGCTCCCAGCAAAATAGGGCTCGTGCTTCCAGAACATGGCTCAGCAGAAAGGATGAATTCTTGGAACGGGGAATCAGATCTTTCTGCTGTTTATTGCCTCTGAAAACCCAGTTTGCTTTTGGGCTGCTCTGCTCCGAGGCTCGAGCCTCGGTGGGCTGCTGTAACCCCCCCCAGCCAGCAGCAGAACCACTCTGGACTTGCACAGACATTCCTGAGAGCAGGATCAGGCCCCCAGGTTTGTCGAGGGTGGCTCTGGGAAATTTCCTTTCCTTAAAAGGACCAAGTTTGGCCAAGGCAGAGTTTGGATTGTGATTTCCTTTTTTTCTTTTTTTCTCTTTTTATTTAAACCCGCCCCCCCTCCCCCCTTAACTCAGAGCAAAACTTAAATTGGTGAGAACTGCCTGATTTACAGCTGCAGAAAACGCTGAGCTCTGTGTTTCCACAGGCCAGACCCGAGGGGAGAAGTTTCCCCTGTGCTGGACCATCCATGTGAGCAGCTTCACCACTCCAGGGACCAGTTCTGGTGGGCAAAGAGGGGCTAAAAGGCAGTGAGACTGAATTTGGGCTTTTTAGGGTTCATCCTCAGCCTTTCCACAAATTGTTCCAATGGATTTGGGGGCACAAGTTTTTCAAGATCCTTGTAGAAACCCATCCAAGGGAGAGCTGGTGCTGGAAGCTTCATGCACCACGAAGAACACGGTGCCCAGGCACACCCTGATCTGATCCACCCTCTACCACCCCACAGCTGGGCATCAGGAGAATGAACACCATTTCTTTTCCTTCCTGCACCCCTCTCAGTCCCTAAATTCCCCCTGTTTTTTTTTCTGTAGTACCACTCTGTTATTGTGGAGTTGCTTGTAGCTACTGTTTAACTTCCATAATTGGCTGCTGCCAAAGGTGAGGCCTGGAAGGACAAAGCGAGGTGGCTGCTTTGTTATTGTAGGGTTGCTCATGGGCACTGAGCTGTGCTGTCTGGCTTTGCAGTTGGAAAGCCCACGAGGCACGCAGGGGTTGGCATGCTGAGGTCGCTCACAGGATGGTCCTGGCCACAGGAAATGTAAGAGAAGTAGCCCCAGTGAAGGACACAACCAACATGTGAGTGAAGCGAGGTCTGTGGGGTCTAAGAAGTGGGTGTTGTGTTGTTGAGGTGATGACAACCAAATATCACCCAGTTCTGAGGTTCTGGGAGGTCTGTGGGGTGGCGGCTTTGCAAGCATCTCTGCTGCTCACTCCCACACCAGTGGTGTCCTGTCCTGTGGCTGCTGCCAGCGCTTCAGTGTCACTGCCACTGGGCTTGGGAGCAGAGGAGCACCCTAAGGGAGATGGCCCTTCATCCCAGGTCAGTCCAGGCTCATGCAGGACTGGGCAGGAGGTTTATCCTCACCTGCAAGACCATGACAAGTATTGTGCTGCTTCCTCCTCCTCCTCCTCCTCCTTCCAGCTTGAGGGCTCTGCAGGGCAGCCACTGCCACCTTTGGCTCAGTCTTCAGGGTCTGGTTTGAACTCCTGGGATGGTCTGTGTTGATGTTTCAGTGCTAGGCATGGGGACCTGAAGCAGCTTTGCCTGGGCAGGGAGGTTCTGGTGTAAAACCAAGAATTCAGGGAGTGATTCTCCTGTCCTTCAGTTGTGGCTTGTTCGGCGCTGGGCATCAGCTCTGGTGAGGGGAATGGAGGTTGCAGGGGCAGCATGTGGCATCCTGGTATGTGGAGCCAGAGTGGCTTGGGAGCAGGCAGCAGGATGGGAGCAGGATGGGAGCAGGCTCATTTTCTTGTGCCAAGTTTGACAACAGAGCTCAGGCTGGGAGTGAAGGAACCCTGGGCTTGCAAGAGAGAAGGTCCCAAAAGCCCAACTCGGAGCAACAGCCTTGGTTATAATGTTTAACAAACAGTTCTTCTCATGTGGAGACTCCACCAAAAGTCAGGCCAGGGGCTGATACCAATGTGATCAACAGCTTCAGCTTCTGGGAGAAGGATCAGGATAAGCACTTATGAGCTGAGCAGCCCCCAAGGGAGGATGCCTGGGATCATCCTTCCAGCCACTCTGCTTTGTGAATACACTGCAGCTGAAGAGAGCTGGGGTGGATGCAGAGGGACATGGATAAAGGGGTCTAGGAGGGCTTTTCTCCTTCTCTAAGCTGGCTGCACAAAATCCAAGCAGGTGATGAAACCCAACAACTCAGCAGCTCTCAGTCTCCCAGGAATAAGAATAGAGATGAAGTCTCCAACAACACTTCCCAGTTCAGTCTGTCCAGTCGTCCTACAGCCTGCTGGGGGATTGCCTCTGCTGTTTTCCATCCACGAAAACCCCTTCTCTCCCTGGCCCCATCAGCCATGGGCTGTTAACGCTCATCACACTCCACCCCAGGAGTGGCTGCACCTCAGCAGAGATGTGAAGACACGTAATAATGCGTCGAACCCCAACACAATCTCTGTTGTTCAGCTCACTCTTGTTAGTCCTGAAATCTTCCAGACTCTTCAGAAAGGCAGCAGCAAAAGAAGAGTCTGGCAACGAGCTGCCAGAGTAGGGAAACGTGAGCTGGTGGAGGCTGTGCTGGATCTGACAGGCAGGATTGGCCCCTGACCTGAGGCTGGATCCAGCCATGCCTGAGCACCGTGGGAGTTCCCATCTGGATCTCAGCTTTGCAGTCTGGGTCCTCCCCTGCCCAAGGGATTAGCGGGATGCGGTTCCCAGGGCGGGGGAAAGGGCTAATGAACAGAGACAGGATAACGAAGCAGGTAAGGGCTTCCTGTACTTGAGGGCTCAGGAGGAAATCCTGCAGCTGGTGAATCTGGATACGATTAGTGTCCATTTCTCCCTGTGTAATCAACCCATCTGTTCATCCTTGCGCATCAGCCGCGCACGCCCTGTTGCAGGCAGATGCCTCCCGGGCACCGCTTTTATCCCTGCCTGCCATGGCCACTCCAGGCAGGCTTGAGAACAAGGCTCGCTCTGAGCCGTGACGGCGTCTGCTCCCTCTCCCCCTTGCCATCGGCAGCCTAGGCAGGGCCAGAGGGAGTCCTGGGAGAGCTGCTCCCACAAATCGCTGCAAACAGCAGGACCGAGCCCAGGAAATGCCTCTTCTCCGAGGGGGAGGGAGAGAGGGCGGGCGCCTTCTCCAAAGGGCTTTGAACAGGCGTTCGAAGAGAGAAGCTCAGCTCTCCAGGCACTGCCCGCTGCTCCGAGCTCAGCTTTGCCACCAGTAGGTAGAGGTGGATTATGTTTGGCTGCCCGGCTCATCCCACGGCATCCTGAGCACGGTCCCCACGTGGTGGTGGAAGGGACTGGGCTCTCAGAACCACTCTGTGAGAACGCTGTTAAAGTTGGGAGGTGCTGCTGCAGGATCCTGAGGATTCGTTTCACCTTCTTTTCCTCGACAACCTTGTCCAACCGTGCGAAAAACAGGTGGCAGCCCTGCCTTGGCTTACAAATGTCAGGCCAACACGCCAGGTCGGGCTGAAACGAAGTCCAGGGAAGTGTGGATCAATGTTTTTGTTGTAATGCAGTGGCTCAAACTTGCATGGTCCTTTAGGGTCTTCTGAAAGGTCATGCTTGGTGACAGAGTTGGGACAAAAATCTGCAGGTTATAATTCCCAGTACCCCGTGGGACCCGCACTTATATGGGCTCTTGCTTGTGGTCACTGAAGTGTCCTGGGGGGATCCATCACCCCAAGTGCTGTCCACATAAAGATGGTCCCTACCCTGAGCAGTTTATGTGCTCAGCCCAGTTCTCCCCCTGTGTGGAGTTCAGGGATCCAGGCACCCGATCCTGCCATTTGCTGAGTGCCAAAGTGTCATTAGGGCCAGGAACAATTTGAGGAATGCAGCACAGGTTAAACATTTAATTTGCTTTCAAGGGCTACTTGTTGCTTCATTCCTAAATGCAACCTGTCCTCAGCCCCTATTATTTTGCTCAGGTCTGCTCTTTGGGTCCTAAATCTTCTGATTTTTGTTTGGTTTGGAATGCACTGATTTACCACTAAGGAATAAATGGAAAGCAAAAGAAAACAGCAGGAGTTGTTTGTACAGGCCCTATATTGTTCTGCTGCTACTGAAATAGGAGTGATAAATCCTGCTCCCTGGACAGAGAGAGGTTTTTGGGTGGTGGCTGTGTGCGAACAAGGCCAGGGAAGATAAACAACAAGAAAAAACCTGGGTTTAGGAAATGACAGTTGAGGATGGTCAATCAACAGATGCTTCAAAGCCAACAAAACACCATCAATTAGCAAAGCCATATTAATATTATTTCTCCAAGGCATTTTTGCATCCACAAAGAGGGCCAAGGGCTGGATCTGTGTGACGGTATCTGTGGTCAAACTTGGCTGCAATTAGGAATCTGTACTGTGCCTATGCTGGAGGTGGGGGAGGGGGGGAGGGGAGTTTTATAAAGAACTTTGCATGTAAAAAATCTGTCCACGGTTCCAGAAGGGCTCAGCCAAAAGGGTGATGAAAATCTGTCTGTTGGTGTCATTGTCAGAACTGCTGGAGGTGGGAAGATTTGCTAATCTTGCTTATTTTAAGGGCCCTGCTTTCAGCAGCAGTTCAGCTCTGAAAATGCAGCTCTGGAAACTCAGCCCTGGAGAGTCTCATACAATACAACGCCTCAGACTAGACTAAAGAGGGATGAATTCTTCAGACTGCAGGTTCTTGCCTGCCTAATTATGATTTTCAGCTTCTTAAGATTAGGTCTTTGCATTGTATAAATGTGACACAGAAGAAATAGCTGTGACATTGCCTTGAGCTCGCTGTTCCAGCTGGGGAGGAACTCAACTAAACCTGCAGAGTTTCACACCTTGCAGAGCTGATGTGGAAAGGGAATTTAGTTTCACATTTGGAACTCAAAACTCAGTTCCCTGAGCAACCTAAACTGTCACCATTTCTCTTCTGCCCAGCTCACCCAGGGTGGCCTGGGAACAGTGTCACTCTTGAGGGGTAACTTTGGCATCCTGGGTCAAGGAAGGTTTCTGTATCAAGACAAACAACCTCCATCAGGTCCAGTGGTTACATTTCTTTTGGAACCTTTCAGTAGGTTTAGACCTTCTCTATGGGTTTTAACTTCCCTGATCAGCTGCTTCCATAGACACATCAGGTGCTTGCAGCTGCATAAAATGGCTTTTGGGTGAACTCAGGACTGGTCAAAGTCTAAAATGGTTTGGCTTGCAAATCCAGTTTGGGATGGGTCCCAGTGATGTGGAAAGTGAAGCCACCTCTCTCTTCAGCAGGCAGAGTGCTCTCTGCCATCTCTGCCACCATCCATCTTCTGGAAGAGAGAGAAGGAACCGCCCTGTGTGCAAGCATCCTTTAGAGCAGGCTGGGATGTGGGTCACACGCAGACTGCTGGGCATGTAGCAAAAAGACCAGCAAAGTTGTCAAAACCCCCAGTTTGTATTTCTGTGCTTCCTGGGTCTGGAGCCCCAGAGCTGTGTCTGTGAGAAGGCAGCTCCATCCTTGGTGGGGAGAAGCAGGCAGGAAAGAGCTTGCATGGACTCTGACCTTTTTTTTCCTCAGAAGTGCTGTGGCAACAGTATGAATAATGCATGTAAGTTCAATTCTTTTCTCTCTGGCTGAGGGGCAAGGTGTCCCAGCTGATAAGAACTGGGAGCCCAATCTTGTTAAAGCCAGTGTTAGACTTAGACCTTCATGAGATCTACTGCCTCAAGCAATTCCATTGTTCAAAGCACGTTCGGTTAATTAGTACATTAACTAATTAACCTTCTCAGCATCCCAGGTAGGGAATATCTGTCTCCCAAAGGAGGAGACAGGAGCAAAGTGACTCACTAGGACTGGATGCAGGAGCTCAGCAGTGCAGCTGCAAGGTCTGGGGCTTTTCCCTTCCCAAATGATTTTGTTGTTGCTGAGGGTGCCTTGTGCACACACTTCCCTCAAGACAGAAATGAAGGAGTCCTCAAAACTCCCAAGAGAGTGTTCAGGCCCAGTGAAGAAAAGTGCCACTGGCAAACTGTCCAAATACCCAGAGAAGGCAAATTTGCTTCACCCACATGCACCAGCTAAGGAATAAAAAGCCAGTACCACCAGGAAAGTTTTTCTCACCACCAAAATGACTAAACCCCGTTACCTTCTCGCTCACATTTTCGTCCACTCGAAATTTCGTGACCCAGAAGCAAAAATGGCCGGTGTGGGAAGGAGAGAGCATGTGAGAGACCACAGTGGGGCTGTGTTTGTACAGGCTGGCTGGGATGTGATCAGACCAGAAGGATAAGACCCAAAGAGACTCCAGCAAACAGCCAGAGGGGAAACTTTGATGCTGAGGAAGTCCTCGGACTGGAACACATGATGATAATCAGCTGATTTCCACAGCTTTGCAGCAGTGGTAGGAAAAAACCCAGGGCCAAAGCACAAGGGTAGAGTTCTCTGCCTTGCAAGACCCATGACAGCACCACAGACCTTTTCTCACGAGTCCTGGTCACAAACAGAAAAGGGAGGCTTGTTCTCTCCACCCTGACCTGAAGGCAGAGAGTTCTGTGCTCTACCTCCTATCAAATGACAATCCTTGGCAGCGAGGATGTGTGTGTAGAACAAGAACCAACTCCTGCATGCAATGGTATGTCCCAGAGGAACAGAGTCTCCCAGGGTTTAATTATGGGGCCATGTGCTTGCCAGTCCCTTGCTCCTGGCTTCCAACCAGCCCAGGCAGTCACAGCCCTTCCCACTGGAAGCTTGAACAGGAATGTCAAGGGTGTGCCTTGAATGAGAGCACGGCAGCAGCACCTGAGAGCAGAAAGCACCAAAGCAGGAGGCCTGTCTTGTGGAAGGGACCCCTTTCATGACCATGTCTTAATCTACCACCAGTTATACTAAGCCCGCAGCAGCCCAGATTGGAGGCTGCAAAAATATCTCCCTTGCAAAAATCCTCCCTTGTCCTTTGTGAAGCTCCAGCATTTTAATCATGTTCACACCTCCCTCTCCTGACACAAACCATCTCGGCTCCCTCGGTAACCCAGGTCCACAAAACCTGTGCATTCCTGATCTCATTCCCTTGCTTGCACAGTCAACACTCTCCCCTCCATAAGCCTCCCAAACACCCCCCTTTGTTTATTCTCTGTATTCCCATCTTTCACTCTGTGCACTCCCCTCATTTGACTAAGATATATTGAATAAGCAACTCGTGCACAGGGGCTATCGGCAATTTTGGGTGTGCTATTGGTATCTTCAGCAATCCCAGCCCTGTGCATGTTCCTAATTCCATATTGCTTCATCTCAGCACCACCAGGAAGGTGCTGCCTAGTTGATCCAGGGACCCTGTTACTGGGGAAGGCAAAACACCCTGTCTTGTAAATGCACCTTGTTTTGTTGTGTTCATTTTTCCTTAGAATATGGGTCAAAATAAGAGTTCCTCAGTTGGTCAGGGGTTTTCTAGAAGAGAGTATTGGTGGTGCCAGAGCAGCTGAAATTGTATTTCCTTCTTAGCTTCAACCTGACGTGCTGCAAGTGGTCATTCTTATCTATCTCTATAATTATCCAGAGCCCTTTGGTCTTCATCCTGCAACTTGCCTTGCTGCTTCTCCTGGAAAAGTATTGCACGTGAAATTGCACTGTTCTCTCTGTGCAAAGGCATTTCCAAGCAAGCCTTGCCTTCCCAAATCCTGGTAAAATTAACCAGCCTTGAATCTCTTAAATGCCTTCAAAATACCCAGACTTCAGGGTTAATCTGAAGGGCACAAACCTACCTCTGAGCTCACATGGCTCCACACCAAGCCCATGGAGAAGTCAGGATATCCTGGGCAGGCTCTCAATAGAGTTTTGTCACAGGTGATGCTTATTTTCAGGGATATTTTAATAAGCCTGATCAATCACAGCAAGTTACTAAGCAATAAATCCATAACAATTTTAACCTGGACATCTTAGGTTACTTTG
This sequence comes from Empidonax traillii, assembly GCF_003031625.1. Lineage (NCBI taxonomy): Eukaryota > Metazoa > Chordata > Aves > Passeriformes > Tyrannidae > Empidonax > Empidonax traillii. Next base: position 153,172 of record NW_020955734.1, on the reverse strand, counting down.
CAGGAAGTTGGTGGGGTTCAGATAGTGGTTATTAAAAACAGTCTTAAGATTTCAGCTTTCTTCACAGGATAACTCAAGATGCTGGCATTCTGCTCAGAATTACTCTGCAGAGAAATTTCCTTCCCCACTCATCAGATAAAGCTGAGCAGGTCCAGCCTCCAGGGCTTAATTTATCCCATGTGAATATGCCAAAAACGTGACCTGTCCAATTAACAACCTTCCTTAAAGGATTGTCCTACAAGTCCTGTAACAGCTTCAAAGCTAAGTTTTGGCATTTCCAGCTCCCTGCATCGTTAGGGCACTGGGAACTCTTACCCATCCTAAATCCTGGGAATAGTCCTGATTTTCATTGCTTGTCCCACCTACAGGAGCAGAAAGCCCGGGGAGTGCTGATTTGTGTCCTCCTAAGGGTCTTTCCATGCTGGAGACTCTCAAAAAAGGTCATGAGGTGTTTGCTTTGCTCTAAAACCTCTCATTGTTGTTGTTGGTTTTTTTGTTTGTTTTTTTTTTTTTTTTTTGACCAGGATTTGAAGGGATTTAATGTTCATGGTCGAGGGTGAGATTCACCCATGCACGTTGCTGGATGCTAACTGGGAGCTCAGCCCTGTGCTTTAGGGAATGAGGGTCCAGTGGGGACCTCTCTGGTTCCCCAGGATGATGGGCAGTTGTGCTGCTGGTCAGTGGAAGGGCAGAAAGACGAAGGTCATGGAGCTCACGTGAGGCTTTCTGCAGGCACAAGGCCCTTCTGGGCAGGGCCTCCATTTCTGGGGCAGGTTCATCCTGACGGGAGCGAGCAAGGAAAGCTCGGGTCGCTCCGTTTGGATCTGGGTTGCAGAGGCCATGCTGTCCCCGAGGCCTCCTCGTCTGCGCCGGGTTCCTCTCCCCCTCCCTGTGGGTGTTATTTACACCATTTCCTGCCCAGGGAAGTTCAGGAGTTTGACGTTGCTGGGTTGGTTTCCGCTCTCCTGCCTGGTTCCCATCGGGAGCTCTGGCAGAGCCCAAGCCCTGCGGTGCGGGCAGCGGCCGGGCAGGACCCTGCCCGTGCCAACGGGCGGGATGGAGGTGCTAGCCAGGCCCAGGGAAGGAAGTGTAACCCCTGTCAGGCCGGACAACTCAGGCTCAACCAGCCTGGGAGGGCTGGAAAAGCCGACTCCACGTCCGTCCCTCCACCCCGGTCCTGCAGCAGGGCTGGACGGGAGGAAGGGAGGACGCGCCCGGGCACCGCTGCGGAGCTTTTGGGTTCCTGCCGAATTGACGCCCTCCCTTCTCCCTCCCTCTCCTCCCCATCCTTCCCTCCTGGCCTGCGTCTCCCCTCCCTTCCCTTCTCCCTCCCATCCCGCAGCAAACAAAATGGCTGCTCCATGGCCATTTTGTTTTCCGTCTGGAAGGGGGAAGCCGGGACGCTGGGACTTGGCTCTTTTTTGGAGGCTGCGGCCATATTCGAGCCCAACTCTCCCGTCTCTACGTGGCACCGGCTGTAGCGAGAGAGAGAGAGAGGAGAGAGAGAGAGGAAAAAAAAAGAAAGAAAAAAAAAAGGACCTTTTGGAACGAGCCCAAAGTCAGAGAGTGGGTAGTTTTGGCGTATGTTGAGCACTGAAAATGCCTGGAATTGCCAAAGTGAGCTTTTGTGTTAGCAGCGTAAGGCTACTCGGTGCACGCAGAGTCGCGGGGCTGCACGGAATAGCCGGACGGAAAGGTTTGTTCGCTACATTCAATAAAACAGCCCTCCTTTCTCCTGGATTTATAAAGTACCAGAGAGCACTGTTGTCTGATTTGTTTTTGGACGGGCGGATGGTTTTACACATCGGCTTGGTATGATCAGAGCCGGTCATTGCCGGACGGTAGCGTTTTAACCTGTTGTGTGTCCTCTTGTTTTTGGTGAATACGATATCTGACCTTTCCACCGAGCTGGCAGTGCCTGGATTTAGGTGATGTAATCCGGAGGATATTTTTTTAGGGATTTTTTTCTTTTTTTTTCTTTTTTTTTTTTTTGGTTTGTTTATTTTGTTTGTTGCCTTCTTGCCTTGAAAGTTTTCATCTCAGAAATGAGAAAAAAAAAAAAATCTCAATTTAAATATTAAAAGCAGTAGCTGTTCTTGGCTTTTTGAGCCCTCGCTTTTCTCCCAAGGCTGGAGCTGAACTGTGATAACAACCTGTTTACTGCACTCTGTGTGTATCCTGCACACATTAAGGTGTGATACACAACAGAGACGCCATCAACAGCAACACGCCCTGAAAGTTTAAGGCAACTTGGTGGTGTTGCCATAAAATTTTGCGCAGAAACATGGCAAAAACACCAGAACTTGCGCCAAATAAAAGTGATTTTTAAATATTTTTTTTTTTCCCAAGTGATTCTGCATTTCCTTCAGTAGCGTGGATGTCTTGGATTTGGTAGTCACGTCGTTTCGTTCATGGACGCTCCGAGGAGCAGATCTCTGTCCGGTAGCACGGGGGGATCGGGCTCTGATAAGGCAGCACTGTTGGAGTGATCGTCCTACCTTTCCTTGAGTGGCTGTCCAGACATGTGGAGAGAAGCAGACACTTTCAGAGAGGAGCTGGGAAGGAGAGCAGAAAGAGGTGAAATCGCTTTTCTTGCGCAGAAAGGTATTTGCCTCCATATCTCCTTGGCTTGTTTATGAACAGGCAATACAGGGAATTGCACGGGTGATGGTGGTCCTGGAGCTGGGGCTGCTTGTGCGGGCACTGGGCAGGTGGTTTGTGTTGAAAATTAAATATTTTGGTCCAAATCTACATTAGAGGTGGACGTTACCTAAATACCTTTCATGAGTAGCTTTTCCGAGGAGGAAAACAGTATTAATAGAAGACTTTTATATAATGTTACAGAAAAGGATCTTCTTTCTTTAGATTTCTGAGTTAACCTATAGAATTGAGTACAGAACAGGTAAAAATAAGCCTGAAAGATATTTTTTTTTCTCTTATTTTTAGTATTTGGAGAAATTACTCTGTGGAATATAAGAAGCGCCTTTCTTTTGTAAGAAAAATTCTTGGAGAGGGTAAATTATGTACAGATTTACAAGGAAAATGCACAAACCTTTAGAAAAACCATTACCTCTGTGGCCACCTCTAATAATGTATTTAAGAAGGCTTAATAAAAGATAAGTCACGTAACAAGCAGTTACAGATGCCTGTATTATAGAAAAAAATATCAGATTAATTAACGATAATCCAGATGTTTAGAAACATCTGATAGGATTCGAGACAACCCCTAAGAGACAGTCAGCTATTTATGAAGATACCTGATAATTGTTTAATAATAAATGCCACGACCAAGCTGCTCTGAAATACTCCCCATGTCATTAAAGGTGTGTGGAGGAAAAGCATTGCTAAGAGACAGGGGCTGTCGCAGGATTGAACTTTAAATATTTTTACTTCCATTTCCCCTTCCCTGTTCTCGGTACCTTTGATTAACTGTTTCAAAGGGGATATTTAATACTGCCTTTAGGATCGGGGGTCTGGGAAGGTGGCTTGGCCTTGCTTCGCCAAGAGGTTCGCCTGGCCTGGGAGAAGTTAAAAGCAACTTGTCCTCGTGGCTAGCTTGGCAAAATGTCACTTCTTTTGCTTTCCAGTGGCAAAGGGTTCGCCCAAGATGGTTTTTTGGGCCGTTTTCTGCTTTTTGTGTGAGCGGGTTCCTCGCTGCCAGCCGGTAACGCGCAGCCCCGAGCGGCGCTGGATGTGGCTGCACATCCCGGCAACGTTGGGGAGCTGTCGAAACCTTCCATGCTTATTTTTTACTTATTTTGGGTCGGCGTTCTTTTTTTTTTTTCCCCCTTCTGGCCTGTTTGCTTTGTACTTTTCCATCCCAGCGAGGTGTCGAGGCGAGGATGTGAAGCCACCGCCGGGTCCCCCTCCAGGCAAAGCCAAGGGGACAAAATGGCCACATTCAGCCATTTTGTGCCAGCGCCGCCGGGCGGCTCCGTGGACGCCAGAGCCGGTTCTGCCCCAGCCCAGCCCGTGCTCCGGGAGGCTGAAAATCCTCCTGGAGACTCAGGGCCCTGAATTCCCACTGAGAATTCCTGCCTGTCCCCGGCACGTTTTGGCACCGACACGCGGGACCGCGGCTACACAAAGGCTGAAAGCGGTGTCAGCTTTTAAAGCAGAGACTTTGTTGTTTTGTGGTTTCCTCCTCCCCCACTCCTCCATTTCATTCAGGGCTCCTTAATAAACCAGATCAGCTCCTCAAAGCTTTGGAGCCTTTCCAGCTACCCTCCAAGGTGGGCTCCCTCCTTCCCTGTCCCTTCAAAGACACCTGGGAAAGGTGGATATGGTCCTGTCCTAAACTGGTTAGGCTGGCCCAGGTAAACCTTTGTCTGGCAGTGCGACCAGAGACTGCAGTCAGACTTCCCAAGGCTTCACCACCGATTTGCTGTGTGATCCCTGGGAAATTTTCGCACCTCTCTGCTTCTCCTTCTTTCCCCACCTTTTGTCCTGATGGTTTAGACCACAAGCCACCAGGAAAGGGTGCTGCTGTCACTGCAATCTGTATAGGACAAACAAGTGTGACAGTGATACTAAGGGTAGGATGCTCTTAGTGATCCTTACCAGGCACAGTATTTCTAAAATCCTCCTGTTTGACTCCTTTCTTCACAGATTCTGGCAAGATCAGGAATGCAGAGTCAGCAGCTGGGTATTCCCAAAACCTATACTCATTAAGACAATTATTATAATTAAATCTTCTGTTTTCAGGATTACTTATAGAAGTCAGAAGGGATTTTTTTTTTTTCCTCTCTCCTTGTATAATTACATCTATGTGATCTCAGAGTTATTTAATGTAATTTCCCACCCACAGTTCGAGATTGGCCTAAATGCTTGTACTCTGCAATGCTATCAAGAGTGACCTTTTAAATGCCTGGCCTAGACATCTGGCTTATATGCTTAAAATATAAGCCACCAGATTGGGAACCAGGAAAAATTGTCCCTCTAGGCAAGCATGCTCTGCCCCTGTGTATACCCAGGAATCATCTGGGCTACACATCTCCCCAGTTCTCCACCAGTGCAGCATCCACTGGTTTTCTCGCCACCGTGGCTGGCATTGCACGTGCTGAGAACAATGAGCAACCTCTGTGCATCACTTTCTACGCTGATAAAACGGGAAAAACAGTGTTTCCTGTCAGAAGGCTGTTTGGGATGGAAGGTACTTGGCCCTGTGGATGAGCTGGGTATTAATGCTGTAGGAATCAGCCCTGCCACCTTGGGTTTTGGACATTGTTCATACCCTGTCACACCAGGAGAGGCCTGGGCCAGATGGCCTGGCACAGTGGGTCATTCCTTTTGAAGGATCAGTTTTTCCAAGGAAATTAAGAGAATTACCTGGGCTGTGTTGGACGCCAGTGAGGAGGACTCATGGAAAGCTCTGCAAAGGAATGGGGCACTTCCCAAGCCTGCTGCAAAGATTCCCTTGTACCCCCGGCCACCCTAAACTCTCACAAGGATTCCAGCTACGGTAGTTCAACAAACCTTTGGGAATCTCACTTATTAAGGCTGTTGGCTGTTATCTGTGGAAACACAGAAAGCATTAGACAGCTTTTGTCCCTTTGGGGGCTTCTGCCTTAGCCCCCTCCTCTCCCACTGCAGCACATTTGAGGGGGCTGGGGACATCTCCTGCTGAGCTCCCATGGGAAGTTGTCTTTGGGTCTCTGCTGTGATGCACGTGCTTGGCGTGCTACTGGTGGCTCCCTCATCGTTATGGCTTCCTTTAATCTCCAAGGGGAATTCTTTCTCATCGCAAAAGAACCTCACGCGTTTCTTTTCAACTACCGAGCTTAATACCTTGCATCTGTATTTGGGTGTACAGAGAATGAGAAAGTCTCAGAAGGTGAGCCAAGGGCTTGGGGGGAAGCCAGTCTGTCTGGATCCATGCTAATACCTCCTGGCTGGGCTGCAGCATTAGAGGGACAGCAAGGCTGCATGCTGCACTCATTTGTTTAGGAAATAAGATCTGCCTTGATGTACTCGATACCATTGCATTTGCAGCCTAAAAGCTTCCTTGTACTCAGTTATTTCTAATCTGCCCAATTCCCTGGAGTGCACAGCAGCTAAACTGATGGATTCTCTTATCTGGCCTGGCAGGTTTGTTCTAGATACGCTGTGTGTTCAGGAGGTGAGGTCAGCCTGGCTGGCTGTGCTTGGTGTTGCTGCAGTTTCTCGAGGGCTCTGCTATCTGCATGTGTGGCCTCGGGCTCCAAGGGCAGGGCTGCTGCTCCCATACGCCCTTGGGTGCAGAAAGTTTGCAGCCAGTGTGATTGCAAGGTAAGGTGTAGTCTGAGTGGACTGAAGGAGGTTTAAAGAAGGAAGGAGCGCTCCGGGATAAGGTTGGATAAGACTCTCCTTTCCCCTGATGTCATGAATCTTGATGATTTTTCATGTGTTTCTCTTCACAGGAGCCACGGAGGAGCAGCTGCCTGGATAAGGATCATCTCAGTGCCTTAGGCTGCCACGGTCCCAAGCTGTCCTTGAGGCTGAGGTAGTAGATTGAATAGTTGTGGAGTCCGGTCCTCCCTTTGAGCTAACTATACAATCTACTGTCTTTCCTAAGGAGACAGTCAGGTCTTCGCATCTCATCATCTACTTCTACACCAAGTTCTCATCATCTACAGCCAGGGTGGAGGCAGGTGGTACAAGTAAAGCAAATCTGTGAATCTGCTGCGTCCCTGAGTCAGGCGAGCCCTCCGTTCTGCTCTGTGGAGGTGAGGTAGTAGGTTGTATAGTTTGGTGGGAGGGATTTGATCCCATTTCAGGTGATAACTATACAGTCTATTGCCTTCCTTAAAGAGCAGCATAAGCACTGGAGGAGCTCCTGAGGCATCGCTTCTTTCTGTTGAGGATCCCAAAACGCAACGTGGTGTTGTTGAACAGCTCAGTGGGTCTTCTCTTATAGCATCCAGGATTACATTCTTCCAGGAACTGCTCCATGCCTCAGGCACATGAGCATGGAGCCACCTGCTTACAGAGAATCCACCTCTGTCTAATGGGTGCAGGAGAAAAAGTGAAATGGGGCTGTGCATCAGCTCCTCCTGTTTAATCCGACTCCCTTTTTGCAGGAGATGAGCTCAAGTTGTAAAGTGTTTAAATCTGTTGTTCTTTTCTGGTCTGTCAGGGCTGGAGGGGGAGCAGATACTTTGGTGCAAATGGGATGGATTTGAGCTCATGACTTAAGTTGGTTGCACCCAATCCTGAAGTTTGGGTTAAGAACCAGACCCGAGGGCAAGCTTAGCCTGTGGACTCAGAGCCCCGGGAGCTGAGCAGACCTGGCTGGTTGGCCCCTGCTCAGGAAGTGCATTTTGTTTTGGACAAGTTCCCAGCTGTCCCATGGTATGGAGTTACAGGGTGGTTCTTTGTGATCTGATAATTCCTATCAACATAACTCGCTGACATGCAAACCCTGGCGAGGAGGTTTGGGCTCCCGGGTATTTACACAGGATAAGCCAATGATTCAGACTAAAAACTTGCCCTAAAGTGAGACAAATAAGGAAGAGATATGAGCCAAAGGGAGCAAGTCCTAATCCTTCTGGGTTCTCCCAGGCAGGTAGCACATGCCTGACAAGAGACATGTGAGAAGAGGTCACGCTTCAGAGCTCTGGCCCTTGGCAAGGAACAGGGAATTGTTAATTCCTCCCTTTCTCAGGAGCAGATGGGACTATCCCTCTGCCATTTTCCAGAGTAAGCACGATCAAGACCATGAGTGGAGCTGTAACACGATCAGGGCTGCACCAGTTCTACAAGACCAAAGGATATTCCAGGCCACTATCAGGACCATCTCACTGCCAGGGAGACACGTGAGACCCGAGACACCCGGGAGCGAGGGCAAGCAGAGGACACCTTCTCAGATGAAGTGGGAGGGAGAGAGCTGCAAAGAGAAACTGGAGCCCTCAAATTTCACCCTGAGCAAACCCACAGGCACAGCCAGACCCGACTGCTTGGGCTGTGGGACTCCCCAGAACGAAGCAGCTCGTTTAAGGCTCCTCTGCTGGGATGGGGCGTAGCTGCAGCGAGGCTGGGACACAGCTGGTGGGTGGGGATGCTGCAGTGTGTAGCAGGGAAGGAATGCAGCCCTCTTTCCATAAATCTGGCTTTTCAGCACTCCTGGAGACTTGCTGTGCTAAACTACAGCTTGGTCCTCTTAGCTGCATTACTCTCCTCTAGCTGCTTGCTAAGAGGCAGAGCTCCTGCCCACAAATTGCTTGGAGGGTGCCAAAATAGCACCACAAGCATGGGAGCAGAGTGGCATATCCACTTATATTTAAGGGGTATCCCCTCAAAAAGAACTAATCCTGTGTGCCCCAGGTGGAATCAGCTCAGTCCCCTTCTGTGGCACTGGTTAATGCAGAGAACCTCAAGCAGTGCAATTGTGTGAGCTGGAAGCCATGAATAAAATATTACTGGAGATATTCTCTTGTGAAAATAAACTTGGTTTGACTTGTTTAAAACAGTGTCTTTATTGTCTTAAAGTCAGCTTGGCTGGTGAATTGGGACCTCCGGGAGGGGTGGCTGCTGTTCCTGTCTGACCAAAATCTTGAGCGTGAAAGGGAAGCCACAGCCAGGACACCACGAGGATGTGGGGCAGACTGGGTTGGCCAAGCAGCTGAGACCATCTGTTTGAACTGTCAGGAGGGGCTTTCTTGAGTCAACACAAATCCTACGTGAAGCCCCAACCTGCTTCTTCACCCTCAATCAGCTCAGGGGCTGCAGGTTGGGCTTCTCTCTGCCCTGGACAGTCCTTGCTGTAAGCATGTTTATAATGGATACATCATCAGGAAAACACATGAACTTCCAGGGTCCACTAACCCCAACTAGAGCTCAGAAAGCAGCCAAGGCAATATTTAATTTCTCCAAGGCTTCCTGGCACAAAAGGGAAGGGCCCAGGAGGAGGGTGAACAGGCTGGCCAAGCTTATATTCAGTGGATATCTGGGACTCCCACCTGACTGACTGGCCAGGATCCCCCAGCACATCTCAGTGAGGCAGCAACATCACCCCTGACCACTGGCACAGAGTGACAGATGTCTTCTTTTAGCAAAAAGCAGCCAGGAAGCAACATGAAGAAAGGTGAGTTCCCCCCCAGCACCTCCCAGGACACTGTGGGACGTGAGCACTCTCAGCACAAATACTCCAAGGGAATATTTGGCAGCTCGATGGATCTACCAGCATCATGACCCCAGATGCAAATCCCCCAGGACAGGGTATGTGTTCAGCCCAAGCCTTCCAACTCACCATGTTCAGGGGAAGCTTCAGGAGCTGAAGCCAAGAAACCTCCTCTCCCTCAACCAGCAGCAGAGATGTCCCTCTCCCTGCTGGGAACAAGCCCCAGGGGTGGAAAGAACCAGTCAGGTGGGGCTCACACAGCAGGCAGGCCATATAAACACCACAAATCCCATGATTTTAACCCAACTCACCCCAGCTGATGGTTAGTGCCTTCTCTTCCTCCCACCACGTGTGACTGTGGGGCTGGAAGGACCTGGCAGCATCTTTGCCAGGGCCACCCCCAGTGCCAGGGGTGCCAACCCCAGAAATGGAGTGGAAATGCTTTTAAAGTCTCCCTTGAATGTCCTGTGTCCTCCCCTGTGCTCCACACCAAACCCTGCCCCTGCCTAGGCCCCCTAATTTA
>NW_020955734.1:141189-143154 GCF_003031625.1 Empidonax traillii | reverse complement strand
ACCACGTGTGACTGTGGGGCTGGAAGGACCTGGCAGCATCTTTGCCAGGGCCACCCCCAGTGCCAGGGGTGCCAACCCCAGAAATGGAGTGGAAATGCTTTTAAAGTCTCCCTTGAATGTCCTGTGTCCTCCCCTGTGCTCCACACCAAACCCTGCCCCTGCCTAGGCCCCCTAATTTAGGATTAAACCGCACCACCCCAAATGCCTGTGTGAGAAGGGCTCAGCCCTGCTGTCCTGGGGTGCAGGGGGAGGAGGGAAGCGGATTTCCTCCTGGTTTGGAGTTTTCTGCTGCAAGGAACTCTATAAATAGGTCCTTGCACAACAGCATGTCTCCAGAAGTCAAAACCTTAAGGAAAACGAAACCTCAACAGTTTTCACAAAGTTCACTAGCCCAAAAATAATGATAAAATACTCAAATCCTAAAAATTATTTTGGAGGCTGTTAATCAGCAGCACCTCGGTGGCTCTCAGTGATGGAGCAGGGGTGTGTTCCAGCTCTGCAAAAAATCAGCTATTGCCCAAGTGCCCTGACTTTGCTGGGAGGAGAAATGCTCTTCTGCTCTTTTTATTGTTTCTGGGGAATTCACGCTACTCTCTCCTTCACCCAGACACAAAACCAAACGTGGTTCTGAATTGCAATCCCAGCTCCAGCCCCTCAGCCCTCACCCCAGGGGAACAGCAGCTGCTCTGGCTTCACTTTTATCATCTCTCCATAACCCCAGGATGGATTTTTTCCCCCACAGAGCAGCTCGGGAACAGCAGCTCAGCCTGCACCGAGAACGTGCAGCAGCCACGGCACCTGGGCAGGAGGTTATTTTTAATCTGATTCTTAACTACATGTGAAGCTGGCGATTAAATAAAGCTCTGCGCTGTGGGCAGGGATCTGTGCAGTGAATTGTGAGCTGCCCAGCTCTCAGTGGTGTCTCTCCCAGTGCCATCTGCCGGTCACTGCATTGCTGGGCCGGCCGCGACCGTGACCTCAAAACACCCCACGGGCAGCTGCTTCCCTGCAGCAGAGCTGGTGCTGCTGGGCTCCTTGCAGCAGGATTTTGGGAGAAGGGAAGTGTGGAGCCTGCAGGGCAGCTCTGCTGGGAAAAGCAAAAAAAAAAGCAAAGGTGGGAGGCCAGCGTTGCTCCTGCGCTGGGAGTTTCTGCCTCACACGCTTTCCCCTCACATGCTGCTCCCAGATGGATGTCCTGACATGGAAATGCTGCAGAAACACAGGGTCTGGGGACACACACTTGTATTTCACTTCTTTCTGTGCTGCAAAGATGGAATTTTGTGTGTTTAGGGAGTGAGAGGATGGTGCTGGGCTTCCTAAAACAGGGAGGCAGAAGGGCTCCAGCTGAAGTTTTGATTTGGTGTTTGGTTGGTTTGTTTTCTCTGAGCTCTCTTTCTCTGCCTTTCCTTGCCCAAAAATTCCTGGTGGGGACACATTTTTGCTTTGCACTCAGCTGGGTGCCCGGGAAAAATTCCCTACCTCATCCTCAATCCCCATGTCATCTCAAACTCCTCCTCATGCTGCTTTTACACGGGTTTAAAAACACTAAGTTACACCCTTACAAAAAGCAGCACCTGGGTGCTTTTGGAAAGCCCAAAAAAATCCTTCAGCCCCTCCAAAAGTCACGCTGGTTTTTAGCAATTCTCCCTGAGCACACGGTCAGGAGCATTTTACAGGTAAAATAAGTGGCCCCCAGGCCTTCAGATCCGGCAGCAAGACACTGCACACTCCACACAGACTTGAACCAAAGGATTTATTCAGTGCACAGGACAGAGTAGCAGGTGGGAGGACATGAACAACAGCCTTCAGGTCATCCTCCACCTCACCTGTGTAAGAAATCAAAGGATGCAATCACCAGAGAAGGGACTGTATCTTCCAGTTATCTTCCTGCCACCAGTCTGGAAAGCTTGTCACATATTTATAACACACCTGACTGGGAATGCTCAGGTGAAGGTAACAAAACAC
>NW_020955734.1:133892-141044 GCF_003031625.1 Empidonax traillii | reverse complement strand
AGGACATGAACAACAGCCTTCAGGTCATCCTCCACCTCACCTGTGTAAGAAATCAAAGGATGCAATCACCAGAGAAGGGACTGTATCTTCCAGTTATCTTCCTGCCACCAGTCTGGAAAGCTTGTCACATATTTATAACACACCTGACTGGGAATGCTCAGGTGAAGGTAACAAAACACAATGTCTTAGCTAATGACAGTGGTTCTGCAACAAGTCCTGGAGCCGCCAATGACCTGGAACATCATCACTTGGCTCTCTTGAGCTCAGATTGTACCGATTCACGTGGTGACTTTTTTTCTCCTGGACCAGGTTCCACCACACACAGATTACATGTCAAGAGGAATCTGTACCTAAATTCAAATACACGGAAATTACGCAAAGAAAGAAGCCAGGCAAGGGAAAGCTGTGTGAAGGAGCTGGTGGCTCCTCTTAGGGCTGAAGGTTTCTCTTCTGTGCGTGCACAAAGGCGAAGGCACAGGCGTAAAATAAAGCCATGGCAATGGATAATGGCAATAATTGAGGAATGGGACGTGGGGCAGAGACAGGAAAGAGGGAGGAGGCAAGGGCTGCAGAGGGGTGAGGAGGAGCAGGGAGAACATCTGGGTAGTACTGGCCAAAGCTACACCAGAACCAGGAGGGAAACAGGGGAAAATAAAACATCCTCTCTTTGGACAAGAGGGGAAAGAGATGAAACTTGTCCAAATTTGAGACAGACAGACACACGGGGAAGGGAAAAGAGCATTTTTGCTGGAGGTTCATCCCGACAAACAGCAGAAAACACCAAACCCAACCACCACGTTTCATCCACAAAGACCAAAGCCAACCCCCGTGTCTCTTTGCCGCTTGGGTCCGGCTGTCCCTGGGGACACGGTGCGGCGGGGCCTGCCGGCCACACGGGTGGGGGGACAGCTCATCACCCCCTCCTTGGAAATGGAACACAAGCCCAGGCTGGCCAGCAAGAAAGGAGAAGTGTCCAAGGTCACCAGTGTTGTGGCAGACACCCTGCTGCCCTTGGGTCTCCTCATGAAGGGGACCAAGTTCCCTCGGTGCTGCCACTGCCCGTGGCTCACTGGGGCTGGAGCGGATAAGGCAGCGTAAGAAGGGAGGAGGTGTCAGCCTGAAGTGTCTGAGGGGTCTCCTGAGCTCACCAGGCTCGTGGAACAACCAGTGCTGAAGAAAGCCTTGGTGACTGGAGCAGGGAGAGCTGAGAAAGCCCATTCAAAGCAGGAGGCCCACCAGGATGGCACTGGGGAGGAGGAAGAGAGAAAGCCCCGAGCAGGTACTGGGGGTCCCAGACATGGGCTGATCCACATTGGTCTGTTCCGAGTTTGTCTCCGTTTCTTCAGTGTCCAGGGCACCTGCTAAAAGAAGAGAAGAAAATATGGAGTTAGAGGGGAACACCTGGACAGAAGGGGAACTCCCACTCATGCAGGTCTGCCAGTGATGTGCCCCGAGGCACCGCGGGGCAGCAGAGCTCCGTCCAGGGAAGGCGTGACAGCCCGTGGGTTAGTGGGAGCAGGCTGCAAACAAGACCATGCTTCAGGGGCCAGACATCCAACCAGCCCCTCAGTGTTAGAGGAAAGAGTGAGGAAAAGGCCACATACGAGGGGGGGATCCAAAGGAGCAGTCTGACACTGTTCCTCCCAAGCCCTCTCCATGCTGCTTGGGGATCACTGCACGTCCGAGTGTCCAGCACAGACTCCACGGATACCTTACCTGACAGGGAGGTCTGGAAATGGGGGCTCTGCCCTTTTCTTTCTTTGGAAGATGATGTTAAGCGCAAGAAGGTGGGCTCTTCAGGGCTGAGGACCACTGACTTTGAGGGGGTTATGAGCTCAGCTCTATTGAAACCTAACTTGATCTCTGGGACAACTTGGAGGGACGGAGGCGGACTGGAAAAGGCTGATTTCTCTTTTCCATCCTCCTTGACACCTTTCTTTGTTTCTGGGACTGATTTGGGGCTGAAGGCTGTGCCCCTGCTCTCTAATAAGGCTGGATTCTCTGTAGTGAAGGAGCTAACAGGCTCTCCAGTGTCTGCCTCTGGAGATACTTTATAGTCTAGGTCTAATGGGGGCTCAGAGGAAAGAGTGAGCCCAGTTGCCTCAGAAGGATCAGGGCTTTCTGGTTCTGGCTTTGTGGTAGTGGCAGCTTTTGGTTGTGGCTTTGCTGTTGTGGCAGGTGTTGGTGTTGCAGCGGCAGGTGTTGGCTTGGCTGTAGTGGTGGTGCATTTTGGTGTAGCAGCAGGTGTTGGTTTGGTTTGTGTGGTGGGTGTTGGCTTGGCTGTGGTTGTAGCAGGTTTTGACGTAGCCAGAGCTGGAGTGGGTTTCGGTGTGGTGGGTGTTGGTTTGGTCACAGCTGTGGTTGGTTTGGGCTTGGCTGTGGTGGTGGTTGTGGTGTGTTTTGGTGTGGTGGATGTTGGTTTGGTCACAGCTGTGGTTGGTTTGGGCTTGGCTGTGGTGGTGGTTGTGGTGTGTTTTGGTGTGGTGGGTGTTGGTTTGGCCATCGTGGTGGTTGCAGTGGGTGATGGCTTGGTGGTAGTGGTGGTTGTGGTGGGTTCTGGCTTGGCTGCAGTGGTTGTTATGATGGGTTTGGGCTTGGCTGTGGTGGTGGTTGTGGTGGGTTTTGGTGTGGTTGGTGTTGACCTGCTGGTAGTGGTGGTTGTGGTGGGTTTTGGTGTTGTTTTGGGGGGTGTAGTGGTTGTTGTGGTGGGTTTTGGCGTGGTGGTTGGTAGCAAGGTGGGCTTTGGCTTGGCTGTAGTGGTGTTGGCTGCTGGCATGGTGGGTTTTGGCTTGGCTGGGGTTGTTGTTGGGAGCGTGGTGGCAGGTTTTGGCTTGGCTGTTGTAATGGGTGCTGGAGCTGGGGGTTTGGGCTTGGCTGTGGTTGGGAGTGTGGGTGTGGGTGGTGGCTTGGCTGTGGTTGTGGTTGGAAGTGTGGTTTTGGGTGATGGCTTGTCTGTGGTGTGTACTGGTGCTGTGGGTTTTGGTTTGGCTGTGGTGGGCACTGGTGTGAGTGCTGGTTTGGCTGTGGCTGTGATGGTCTCTGCTGCTGGATGTTCTGGTTTGGCTGTGGGTTCTGGTTTGGCTGTGGGTTCTGGTTTGCCTGTGGTTGTGATGGACGTTAATGTTGTGATTTCTGGTTTGCCTGTGGTGTGTGCTGGTGGTGTGGGTTCTGGTTTGGCTGTGGTGTGTGCTGGTGGTGTGGGTTCTGGTTTGGCTGTGGTGTGTGCTGGTTTGGCTGTGGGTTCTGGTTTGCCTGTAGTTGTGATGGACACTGATGGTTTGGCTGTGGTGTGCACTGGTTTGGCTGTGGGTTCTGATTCGGCTTTGGGTTCTGGTTTGGTTGTAGTGTGTACTGGTTTGACTGTAGTGTTTACTCGTGGTGTGGGTTCTGGTTTGGCTGTGGTGTGTGCTGGTGCTGTGGGTTCTGGTTTGGCTGTGGTGTGTGCTGGTGCTGTGGGTTCTGGTTTGGCTGTGGCTGTGGGTTTGGGCAGGGCTGTGGTTGGGGTGGATGGCCTTGCCTTTGTTGTCACAGAGGCCGGAGTGGTCTCTTCTACAACGAGTTCTGGTAAGAGATGAAAAGTGCTGTGGGTTAGACCAGCTCAGCTGGCTCAGCAGATCCCCTGCACTAAGCAGGACCAGCAGAAACCAGGGAGGGGGTGAAGGAGCAGCAGCCAACCCCTCTCAGGTCACTCTGGGCCATCCCCCACTCTGGGGTTCCCAACTGGAGACATCTCATCTCCCTCACACAATGCCCTGCCCTGCAAGGGGTAACAAATGCTGGCAAAGGGTCTACAAGGCCCTTGTCCAGTTCTCCTCATCCTGAGGCAGCTGACCTGCCTTAGGAGCAGCCACTGCTCCTGAGCTCTCATGGTCCAGCCTTGGACCTGCTGGCTCAGGCCTTCCTGAAAATTTCAGGGGGGTTCAGAGCTTGGACCCCAACCCAGGGGTTTCAGTCCCATTAGCCCATCAAGGGACACATACAGCTTTGTTCACTCACCACACAGGTTGTCCACACAGACTGTGCCCTCGGGACACTGTGAACATGGGGGTCCTTCCCAGTAGGGCTTTTTCCCTTTCACATTACCCCTGGAAGCAGAAGATGCCAAGAAAAAGAAGCGTGAGGACAAGGGAAACACCCACCCTGAAGAGGGGTCTGATTCAGCTGGGATATCCCAGCCAAGGCCAAACTCAGGATCAATGTAAAAAACAGTTTGTGGTCTCCTGCCACGGACTGTCAGTGCCATTTACTCAACAGCCTGAGCCCAAGGCTGCTGAGGCCAGGGGACACAGCCCCATGGACCAGATCCTTCACCCCCCCCCCCCCCCCCCCCCCCCCCCCCCCCCCCCCCCCCCCCCCCCCCCCCCCCCCCCCCTTAGAACAAAAGCCTTCTTTGGAACCGCTTTGCTTCTATTTCTGACCAAGGCCAACCCTGCTCTGATATCAGGACAGGAGGAAGGACATTTCCAGCACAGGAACCCCCCAGAGATGCACCAAGCCATGCCAGGCCTGGGACTTACGGGGGATAATAGTTGCAAACGAGCAGGTGCATGTTCTCTGTTTCGATCCCTTCGATCTTCTCACAAAACTTTGCCCCGCAGCCGATCTGTTTCGTGTCTGCCCAGACCACCTAAGGCAAAGACCAGGGGGAAGGTGAGGGGAGTGGCTGAAGGCAGCCTGTCCCCTGGCCTTGAAGGCTGCTCTGTGACTACACCAATGTCTTCCTTCATCTCCTACTGTGTGCCCCAGATCCCACACCCCCACGTTGCTTTGGCATTCAGGATCCACCACCATCTCTGCTCCTCCTTGCTCCCACCCAACAAGCTGTGAAGAAACCTCATCTCTCTGCCCAGGACAAGCTGCCCAATCCCTCCCCCCCAGCAGCTGGTACCTGGGTGTAGTGGCCACACATCTGCCCAGGGACACACGTGGATGTTGTCAAGTTGTAGAATTTCTCCTCCCCATTCCAGTCTTCCACGGCAAATTCCAGTTCCAGCATTGGGGCCATAGCAAAGAGGTTCTCCCCCCGTCGGCCCCTCTCCTTGTTGTGGTCCCAGATGCACTTCTCTGCATAGGATTGAGCAAGGCTCTCCAGCTCCTTGTCCCAGGTCTGAAAGGAGCTTGGCATCAGCACAGGGAAATGGACACGAGGCTCCCAATGCCACCCAACACAGTCCACAGGCGAGGGGAGCTCCATGGTCAGACCCAGCACAAACCAAGCCTTGGCTTACAGGTCAAACAGGAGAAGGTCAGTGCACCAGCACGACCCTCACAGTCTCTCCTGGAGCAGATCCAACATCATCACGGAGCATCCTCAGCTCAGCGAGGAGAAACCGTGAAGTCGGGTGGAGGAAGGGAGGAAACCCACCCCAGGTCACGCCAGAGGGGGCCTGGAGATGTCCCTCCCTGCCCAGGGTGGGGTGGGAGGAGAGCGGGACACATCTCCCCTGCCAGCTGCACAAAGCCCCGGCACACAGTCTGTCTGCCTGGATCCGAGACATTCCTGGCTGGGCGCCTGCCAGGAGCCCCCTCCGGAGCGGCAGCGGCCCCACCACCAGCTGAGCTCCCCGGCCACATTGATATGCAGGAGGAGGAGGAGGAGGAGGAGAAGTAGAGGTCTCCCTGCAGGGATGCACAGAGGAATCCTACACCGCAGCTGTTTGGACCATCCCCGAGCCATTTGATGGAGGGAGCAGCTTTGTGCTGGAAGGCAGCCCAGCAAACAGGGGGTCCTGAGGGGGGACCTTCCCAGCCGGAGCCAGGGCGGGATCCAAAGGGGGACAGAGCACGGCCCTGATGCGGGGCATGTCACCATCGGGGTGTTGAGGCGACTGGGAGGGAAGGAAGCACCTGGATGGGGATGTGGGGGGAGTGTTGGATCTTCTCCCACCATGGCCCCAGCCACGCTGAGAGCGACGTTTCTCTCCACACTGGAGACCCCGTTTGGGGAGAGCACACCCCCCTCCCTCTGGCACCGAGCTGGGCTCCATAAACTGGGGACTTGCACCTGCAGATCTGCCTCATTAAAAACGAAATTGGCTTTTGGCTACATATCCAACAACCCCCCTCCCCGTCGCCAGTGCCTAAACATTTCCACGGCAACCAGCCCCGTGTCCCGGGAGGAAGTGTGGGGTGACCTCAGCCACAGCAGCAGGTGAACACTGGGAGGGAGGCAGGGATGGCTCTCAGGGAAAACCTCTACCAAAGAATTGTCAGGGCTAAACATTTGCTGTGCTTCAAAAAAAAAAAAACCACATCAACCCCGAGGTGTTTGGCTCCAGCCCACGAGTGGGTCCTGTGGGTTTAAGCAGAGGCAAAGCAGCACTGCTGAGGGAGCATCTCCCAGCACAGGGTCTGCAGTCAAAGCCTCAGCAGGGAGCAGCTGTCACAGGTTTGGAATTGCACTGACTTAAAGACCCCGAGAGATCGTTTTCCTCAGGTTTTCTCTAAGACTTTGGCTCCAAAGCCCGGATACTCCAAGTTTTGCGTGCCTGGCTCCGGTGGGTTCCACAGGATTATGGTCCTCTGTTCTGGCTCTGTCCCCGTTGAGCCTGAAGCCACAGCCAGACCTCCTCTCCCTGAATTTAGCTTTTTGCTCCCATTTACCAGCTCACAGAGGTTTTACTCCAGCTGGGCAACCTTTGGGCCAGGCAGGGAGGTCTCCTCCGAGCACAGGGTGACCCAAAGAGGAAAAGACTCCAACTACCCATGGTAAACAGTTGTCCTTCTCCACGTGATTTGCAAGGAGTGAGGAAAAATCACCTGGTGTAGGAGTTAATCAAATCAGGAGCCTAAAGAAGACAAAAAGTAGCTCGAGAGCTCATTTTCCCTCCCACTGCAGCCACAGGTGATGTGGGACATGATTTGGTTTTCTGGAGCAAAATAGGAGGTCTTTCACCTTCAAGATACCAAGTCATGGTGAGGATTAGGAATGTGATGAATAGCCCAAACCCCTGAAAAACCTGACTGACATGTTTGAAGTTGACATTCCCTCCTACAGATAAAAGCTCCTTCAAATGCAAAGGCAAATACAAAGCGCCAGCTGATGCCCCACACAGCAGGATTCCCCCTGCAGATGACCATGGCAGTGTCTCCAGCTCATGGCACCTGCTCATGGCAAGGTCTCACCTGCCCTTCCTCCCCATCACAAGGGGA
>NW_020955734.1:130400-133301 GCF_003031625.1 Empidonax traillii | reverse complement strand
CACCACACAAACACCCTGAGATTCCTCTGCAATAAAAGCCACTTACCATCTTCATCATAGCCCTGGCAGGAGGAGACACCTGGGAGCGGTACCTGTTGTGCTCATCCAGGATTATCTTCTTTTCCTCATCACTCAGGGACCAGCTGAGCTCCAGCACTGTGAGCACCAGGAAAAGGGGAGGAAGACCCGAGCTCAGCATCGTGCAGCGTCGGCTTCTGCTCTTAGCAGCCCACGGCTCTGGCAGTCACATTTAAAGCACCTCCCAAAAGCAAGGAACACCCAACAGCTTCAAGATTGGGGAGGAAATGTATTTATTAGAGTTTTGGAGCCATGCAGAACACACCCATCTCACATATCGGCCTGGATGGAGAGGCAGCACTGTGGCTGGTGCCAGTGAACGCACGGGGTCCCCTCCCTGGGACAGACCCTGTGCCTGGATCCTAATCCCTGGATTAACATTCTTCATCCAAGCCTCTACTGCTCCAAACTCCAGCCATTCCCTGAGCCCTCAGTTACGGGTTCTCTCTTCTACCTCCTGTCCCTTTTCTCCCAGTCCATAACAATAATCCCACAGCAAGCCCCTGTTTTCACACGGGTCCTCCCCCATCCCTGGAATGCAGCTGCGTTAGAAATGAAGGCAACAAGATGCAACTGCTGAGAGCAGTTTTGCAGCACAGGAACTCCCCAGGCAAGGTCAGAGCCCACCTCGTCCAGCCCCGTGGCTGTGTTGGGGGGGGACAGCAATGGGCAGCTGAGGAACAGGCCCCCAGGGCTGGGAATGAGGGGTAAGCAGAGGGTTGATGCCCCTTTCCTGAGCCATCAGGAGAAGGATGAGCAGGAGAGGAAGAACAGGGTGTAGAGCTGAGAAATTGCCCCAGAAAGGGGGGTTGAGAGTCTCCAGCTGCCACGCGGGCTGGCTGGAATAACCAGTCCACTGGCTGTGCAGGGACAGGCTGTGCTCCCCCCCGCAGACACCCGGAGGGCCCAGCATAGGGTGTCCCCCCGTGTCCCCCCGGCACGGGGCTTGTCTGGCAGAGCCCCCCCCGCGGCTGCTGCAGCCTCGGCTCCCCATCTGTGATTGTGCAACTGCCCGGCTCGGCTCCAGGGGCTCCTCTGGGATCACAGGCTGTTAGAAAGGATCAGCGGGTGGGCAGCTCTGGTCAGCACAGCCAAGTTAATCACACGCTGCCGGTTCTGCCTCCCCCTCTCCCCTCCCGGCTCTCCAGACAATGCTTTGCCATTTTTCCTCTTGTTTTGGGCCACGCTGATCACCTCTCTCACCACCACATCTCTCCTACTCCCCCTCAAATCTCTGACCTCTCTGTGTTACCTTCTCCTTCCTTAGGTCTGGGGTCTGCCATACCCTCAATACCCCAGCAATTCCTGCAAGCAGGGTGTGAGGCCAACATCTCCCCAGGCTTCAACTCAGCTGGTCAAACCAGAGGATCCCATTTATTGCTAAGGCAGTTCTGTCTCATGATGGAGACACCTCAACAGCTTCACTGTTGTAACTCCACAGACCTGGAGAAACATCCAGAAGGGATCAGCACAAGCCCCAGCTCCTACTGGCCTGGCTGATGAGGGACAAGGCAGTGCTGAGAATCACAGGATCCCAGAATGGTTTGGAGTGGAAGAGTGACCTTAGAGCTCATCTCATTCCAACCCCCTGCCATGGGCAGGGGCACCTTCCACTAGCCCAGTGCAGGTGCTGGTCTCTGCCAACCTGATGTGGAGATGCAGGGCCAGGGTCCACACAGCCCCTGGCCCAACATCCTGACTAAGTCTCGCAGGAGAGGGTGTGGCGACAAAGATAAAGGAAAATGGGATGCCCAGAGCTTGTGGGGAAGAGCAAACAGCCCTGGAGGAGTTGCCACCAGGGCATGTGGTTCCTGGGGAAACATGAGTAACAGCTGATGCATCGGCAAGGGCAGGGCAGCTGCTGCCAAAGGGGTTACAGGGACATCTCCCAACTCCAAACCTGCTCTGACAGCTCCTTCTGGAGCCAATGTCTGAAGCATCAAGATTAGCAGTGCAAGGCCCAGGCCCCACCCTGGAGCTGACACACGCGTGTCCAGCCGGCATTAGGTAAGCGTGTGTGGAATGCAGCTTTGCTTCTGCTCACTCAAGGAACAGCCCGTCCACCACACCCCGGGGACCCTCTGCACAGGGACAGGAGCCACACACCGACACCTGACAGGGGCTGGTGGCCCCAGAGAGGCCTCACTCTGTAGTAACCAAGCCTGGTTTTCTACTGACTCACATCCTGAGGGTCTTGAGCACGGCTGGTCGGAGTCTAACAAGGCTCATGCACTGGCTTGGTAGTAACAGGATGTTTCTCTTCCCTACTCACCCACTTTTATGAGCTCTGGAGGAGTTTATCGTCTTCCACACTATTCATTCATCCATTCTATGATTCTGTGACTTTAAAACACTGGGACACACCCGTGGACTGGGAACCCCTCTGAGCCGGGCAGGGTGGGAGTGGGGGATTGTCTGACCCAGCACAGGGAGTGCCAAAGAGGAGCTGAGGTGAGGGAGACCATGGTGGGAGCAGGGTGAGGGTTCCACCACTGCAAAAAAATCAGCTATTGCCCAAGTGCCCTGACTTTGCTGGGAGGAGAAATGCTCTTCTGTTCTTTGTATCCTTTGTGGGGAATTCACGCTGTGTTCTCCTTCACCCAGACACAAAACCAAACGTGGTTCTGAATTGCTCTCCCAGCTCCAGCCCCTCAGCCCTCACCCCAGGGGAACAGCAGCTGCTCTGGCTGCACTTTTATCATCTCTCCATAACCCCAGGATGGATTTTTTCCCCCACAGAGCAGCTCGGGAACAGCAGCTCAGCCTGCACCGAGAACGTGCAGCAGCCGCGGCACCTGGGCAGGAGGTTATTTTTAATCTGAT
>NW_020955734.1:126711-128042 GCF_003031625.1 Empidonax traillii | reverse complement strand
CAGAGCTTGGACCCCAACCCAGGGGTTTCAGTCCCAGTGGCCCATCAAGGGACACATACAGCTTTGTTCACTCACCACACAGGTTGTCCACACAGACTGTGCCCCTGGGACACATTGAACATGGGGGTCCTTTCCAGTAGGGCTTTCGGCCATTCTCATTACCCCTGGAAGCAGAAGATGCCAAGAAAGAGAAGGCATGAGCAAAGAGGGGTCTGATTCAGCTGGGATATCCCAGCCAAGGCAAAACTCAGGATTGATGTAAAAAACAGGTCATGGTCTCCTGCCATGGACTGTCAGTGCCATTTACTCAACAGCCTGAGACCAGGCTGATAAAATCAGGGGATATGGCTCCATGGGCCAGATCCTTCACCCCCCTGGTGAAGGAACAAAACACTGGATGGGCACTGGGACAAGTGATTCCATCTCCCTTCTGCTCAAGACCCCTAAGAAGGTCTGCAGCCACCAGCTGCTCTAAATTGGTCTCAGCAGCCCCAAAGCTGGTCCCAGGGCTATGAAAGGGGTACCCACTTCTCCTTCCACATCCAACCCTTCCTGCTGGTGCAAAAGGGTTTTTCCACCCTAGCAGGGAAGAACAAGGCCCAGAGCACGGAGCTGTTTGTACCCTCAGCTACTGCGACTTCAGCTCTGGGCAGCTCTCAGGGCAGAAGGTCCCTCTCTGGGTCTGTGCCAGAACCTGAACCAGACCTCAGCAATCACAGGCAAGGATCACCAGGCAACCCTTCCTTCCTCTGTGACCAACCCAAGACAAGGAAAGCCTTTCTCTGGAACCGCTTTGCTTCTATTTCTGACCAAGGCCAAACTCTGCTCTGATAAAAGGACCGAAGGAAGGACATTTCCAGCACAAGAAACCCCACCAAGATGCACCAGGTGTGGGACTTACGGGGGAGAATACTTGCAAACAAACAGGTGCCTGTGCTCTGTTTCCATCCCTTTGATCTTCTCACAGAGCTTTGCCCCGCAGCCGATGTGTTCTGTCCCTGCCCAGA
Source organism: Empidonax traillii (assembly GCF_003031625.1). NCBI lineage: Eukaryota > Metazoa > Chordata > Aves > Passeriformes > Tyrannidae > Empidonax > Empidonax traillii. The sequence goes on along the minus strand of NW_020955734.1, from coordinate 127,035 downwards.
CCACCTAAGGCAAAGACCAGGGGTGAAGGTGAGGGGAGTGGGTGAAGGCAGCCTGTCCCCTGGCCTTGAAGGCTGCTTTGTACATCCATTCTCATAATTACCACGGCCAGCTCTGCCCCTCTTTGTTCCCAAGCTGTGAAGAAAATGCAGACTTTGTCTCTCTGCCTAAGACAAGCTCGTGTCCAGCTTTGCTGAGCAGCCAAAAGAGGGCTTCAGAGCTTGTTTCAAAAAAAAAGGTCTTCTCCCAAAGGCTGGTCATGGCTGGCACCATGCTCAGGTCCTCCTGTATCATTGTCTTTCCCACCTGGTTCCCCATCCCTTTGC
>NW_020955734.1:101818-125296 GCF_003031625.1 Empidonax traillii | reverse complement strand
AAAGCCACTTACCATCTTCATCATAGCCCTGGCAGGAGGAGACACCTGGGAGCGGTACCTGTTGTGCTCATCCAGGATTATCTTCTTTTCCTCATCACTCAGGGACCAGCTGAGCTCCAGCACTGTGAGCACCAGGAAAAGGGGAGGAAGACCCGAGCTCAGCATCGTGCAGCGTCGGCTTCTGCTCTTGGCAGCCCACGGCTCTGGCAGTGAGATTTATAGCAAGGAACACCCATCAGCTTTTTAAGATTTGGGGAGGAAATGTGTTTATTAGAGTTTTGGACCCACGTGGGACACACTCATGTCACGTATGGAGTCCTTGATGAAGAGGCACCACTGTGGCTGGTGCCAACAAACGCACAGGACAACTCCTGTCTCCAGAGACTCCACGCCCTTCCTGGGCAGCTGTTCCAGTGCTCTGCCACCCTCCATGGAAAGAACTTCTTCCTCATGTTGAGGTGAAACTTGTTGTGTTTTAGTTTATGGCCACTGCTCCTTGTCCTGTCGCTGGGCACCACTGAAGAGAGTCTGGCACCATCCTTTGGCACCTGCCTTTGATAGTTACAGCCATTAATGGGATCCCCTCAGTCTTCTCCAGGCTAACCAGGCCCAGCTCCTGCAGTGTCTCCTCAGAGGAGAGATGCTCCACTTCCTCAATCACCTTTTGGCCTCTGCTGGACTCTCTCCAGTAGCTCCTTGTCCTTCTTGAACTGTGAAGACCAGAACTGAACACAGCACTCCAAATGTGCCTCACCAGGGCAGAGCAGAGGGGCAGGATTCCCCCTCCCCTGACCTGCTGGCCACATTCTTCCCACTGTCCCCCACCATGAACTTCTCCTTCCAGGCCCCCAGGTCACACTGCTGGCTCATGATCAGCTTGTCACCCGCCAGGACCCCCCCAAAACCCTGCTCCCTCCCCAGGGATAACAGGACCTTGCTCTTGTTGAACCTCATTAGGTTTTCTCTCCTCCCAACTCTCCAGCCTATCAAGGTCCCACTGAATGGCAGCACAGTTTCTTTTTCCCAAACAAAAAAATGCTCTGGTTTTTTGTTTAAAATTATACTTCCACGTAGAAAAAAATGCCCTAAAAAGGGTTAAATGACCTCTCAGTGGCTGACATGCAACACAAAAATGAAAATCAGGAAAAGGTGCATTAACACTTGTATTTAATTGCAAAAAGTAAAAACTTTTTTTATTCTTCTTACATACAAATCTCATTTATTTACACACTTTACAGGCTTTTCCCAAGTATTTACAAAGTTTGCAATATATTAAATTATGACCATCCATAAAATTCTGCATTAAGTGCATATTTACATTCTTTTTTTTTTTTTTTTGAATCCACCACTGAATTTAGTGTTCAGCACTGAAAGTCTTTATGCATATATAGCTTTACTTCCCGGCACCCCTGAGCCTTTAGAACGTGGCTCCCCTCCCCAAGACAAAGAGATAATGCTAAAAATAAATCACCTGCCATTTGTTTTGAATGTCCAAAGCAAAGGGGAAGTCCAGCATCTCCCTTGTCTAACTCAGCAGGACACTAAATCTGCCCTTTAAAAGGAGGAGATTCCTGAAGAGGAGAATATTGAGCTCTACCTATAAAATTCACCAAGAGGAGAAAGTTTGGCCTGCAGGAAGCAAAAGCTCTTTGTGCACCCCCTGAAATGGCCTCACCCCAGGAAGTGTTTGGTTCTCTTAGAAACCATGGGGTTCAACCATGGACCACCGAGCCTGGAATTGGGTGGATGTGGAAAATTCCCTCCTGGAGCAGCATTACCGAGGAGAACCAGGGGGTTTCAAGGTTTCCCTTTTCTGAGACACTGATGTTTACAGATGCTTATGATGTTTACAGAGCTCACATCTCCACCATGAGATGTCCTGCTCCCAGCTCTTCTCACTTGGGATGCTCCTGCTGCTGGAGCCCAGGAGGCCACAAGGGAAGGGAGGTGCTTTGATCCAGCCCAGCCTCACCAGCTTCTCCACCAGAACACAGCAAAAACAGGACTAGTGGGAGAAGCTGAAGTCCAGAGACTCACGGGAAATCTGCCTCTAGAAAGCTCTCCAGGGGGTTGCAAAGGGAGCCTGAGGCTGGGAGCCCTGGGGGAATCAGGGTGTGCAGTGCCAGTGGGGAGGAAAAAAAAAACAGAAAAGACCAAAAAAAAGCTAAAAAAAAAATAAAAATCAATAGAAACTGTCATCCTGGCTCCCTTGGGGGCTGCTGATTTCCTGGTACTGAAGTAAATCATAATAGTCCTTTCTCCTCCTTGCAATTACCCTGAGTTCAGGACTGAGAGCAACGGTCAGTGACCCCTGCTTTGGGAAGCAGCTTCAAACCACCATCCTCCTGCCCAGCTGACGGGGCACAGCCCGTTTTTCCAGCCTGGCAAGGAGACAGGTGACCCCTCCCCATCTCTGCCTGGGGGTAGTACCGATTTCTGCTGTGATTTCAGAGCAGCTCTGCAGGTGGGTGAGGAGGAATCCATCTCCCAGCCAACAGAACACGAGCTCTGAAGCACAAAGGGATTTTAAAACCCTGGGATGCACAGGTTGACTGGGAACTCCTCTGAGCTGGGCAGGGTGGGAGTGGGGGATTGTCCAAACCAGCACAGGGAGTGCCAAAGGGGAGCTGAGGTGAGGGTGACCATGGTGGGACACCCCCTCTGTGATCTGTCACCAAGAACAGCTGCAGAAATAGCCCCATCCCCCCAATTCAGCCTCATCGGGCTCTCTAGGGAAGTCCCAGCCTCCTGCAGCCTTTCCAAGGGCTCTGTAAAGCTGGAGCTCTGGATGAGAAACCCCACCAGGGCTCACCTGCAGCTAAAGGTATCGAAACCTCCTTTTGGCCATCCTAGTTTTGCCACTTTGGCCTCACCTCCAGGTTTCCCGCGGTGCCGGAGGTGTGAGCACCACTCCTCTGGCAGCTGGAGACAGGAGCTGCTCTGGAAGCTGTGCTGCAGGCTGGGGCTCCGCAGCTTCAGCCAAAATCGGCTCTTTATCAGCAGGAGAACTGCCCTCCTGTTTTAGTTTAGCAGCTAATTCCTTACAGCTTTTGGAAGAGGAAGAGAAAATATACTGGAAAGCTTAAAAACAAATGATGTAAACTCCGGAGGGAGCGAGGCTGGGACATATGCAATGTATCGCCCAGACACCGAGCTGGAAACTTATGCAGAGCCCATAAAGTGCACTTGGAGAGCTGCTCTGCACACACACAGGCCACACTCACCAGCTCCTGTCCAACCAGCTGCAGCTCTTCGAGGAGGGGAGAAGCAACACGTGAGAACACTTTTGCTAAACAGGCACAAACCTGCCCTTTTCCTGCCCCCCTCCCCCCCCAAATCTAAACAGCAACCGTAAATAGATCCATTTTCTCTGCCTCTTCCCGAAAGAGCCAGACAGCCACAATGGCTTAAGTGCGACTCTCAGAATCCAGGCATTTCACAGACACTTGGGAATTGTCTCCACGGCTCTTTTACGAGTTACAGTCAAGGACACTTAGCAGTGACAGCGTCACCAGAACCGCCGCAATCTCAGCAAGAAAGGCCCCAGCAGCATCTCTGAGCAAGTGCTTTACAAAAGTGGGTCAGGTACAAAACCAGTGAGAGGTGAAGGAACCTTGTCAGCCTTTGAATTTGATTTGAGAAGCTGCCAAAGTGTAAATAGCAACAGTCACTAACGAGGCCCTGATTCTGCCATCACCAAACTCCCAAATTTCCATTAACTAAGACCCAGGCTTTAAGAGGAGGGAGGGGGGTGAGGGGGGTGTGTGTGTGTGTCTTGGCATGTACAAGATTGCATGTAGTGTCATGAGTGTAAAACACACCCCGAGCAACGAGAATACTAATGGAAGTCTTGTTAATCCAATTCTCTTTAATATTTTGCTACAAATTAGATCAGTCCCTTTCTATCCCGAGAGAGTCAGACTCTCCCCCTTTGGTTCTACTACATCTGGTGTGTGTGTTGGGCCAGCACTGAGGGTTATTAACACAGACTGACACAGTTGCTGGGGTTGTTCTCAAGTGTTTTGACAGGAGAAAAACAAGGGTTATGCATAGAAATGTTTGTAGTGTCAAGGCCTCAGACTAAATTCTTTGAAGCAGGAACTGTCCTTTGCCTTATCCTTGTACAGGAGCCAGGCATGGTCATCCCACTTGGCGGCTTTTGTCAGCCCCTAATAAGATTAGTACGATGTTTGCTCCCATTTCTCTCAAAAACAAAGGCTGGACAGACATTTTTCCAATCTGTCATTTCACACGTACCTAAAATATTTACAGAGAGAAAGGCTCCTGCTCCTGAGAACAGAGTTAACTCGCTTGCAACCAAAACCCCTCCCAGTTCCATATTAACAAGTGTGAGAGCATGTCCTGAACCCCAGCCCTGGCCTATGAGTTCAGCCTGACACATCTGTAAATGATCTTCAGCAGCGGGATCAGACCCAGAGGATCAGACTTGGAAGGGGCAGCAGCATCCGCAGCCTGCAAACACTGAACCCGAGCCTCTCTCAGGGCACTGCAGACAGCAGTGCTCCAGCAGCAGGAAACATGCAAAGGCAGCTTGGAAAGGACCCAGGAAAAACCAACCTTCACTCTGAAGGCAGAGCTCCAGGTCTGGAAGGAGTTGGTACAAAAATACGCCAGGGATGAGGGAGCTTCCAGGTGCTCCCGTGGGTCCTCAGGGCTGGGAACGCAGGCAGTGCCTCCAAAAACGAGGAGCTGCAACTGGCTGTGCAGCCCTTGGTGTCTCAGGTGAAACATGCACAGAGCTGCTCTGCCCCCAGCCCCATCTCCATCCAGAACTCCTGCACTCCCAGCACCACCAACATGAGTGTCGGTGCTTTTTGCAGGAAAGGAGGTGGAAGAGGAAAAAAAGCACAGTTACTATTTGACCCACAACCTGCAGATAGAGAACCACAAGAGTGATCACAACAGAGAGGCCTGAAGAGATTCTTTTGGTACAAGAATGATACAGTGGGCAAGGGGCAGAGACCCTCAGGCTCAGGGCTGCCCCCCAGCCCGGGAGGAGAGAGCTGGGATCAGCTCTGGGGGAGACACAGCCACAGAGGTGAGGGAGAGGTGGGGTGAGGCTGGGACACATCACCGATTCATTCCCTTTATAGAACTGGCCTGACAAGACAGGCTCAAAGCTTCCTCCTCAGGAGGAATGTACACAGAAATGTCACACACCCCCTCCACTCCCAAATTCCCCCCAGGAAGTTTCAGAAGTGCCATAATCCACAAAGGACACAAGGTGAATCTCATCCTGAGAAATCCTTCTGCTGTTCCTGGAAAAAAAAACCTTTGCTGCAAACCCAGGGCTTACCTGAGGGGACAGGGAAAGTCATAAATAGCTTGAGCTTCTCCCAAAACACATTTGAGGAAAGGCAAAGAATTACCTCAAGGGTCAGGAAAACAGTCATTTTTAAACACTGTAAACATGCAGGGTGGCAAAGCTGCCTGCCCCAGTTGCCCCAGCTCGCTCTCAAAACGTTGCCTCAGCTTCAAAGCTGAAAGTCTTCTTGTCCTGGGAACAGCTCTGTTTTCCCTCCCCTCTGTCCTTAGCTGGCAGCTCCGTCACAAACCACTGCTGGCTCTGTCCCTTTGGCCATGAAGCTCATTGTCCAGTAATCTGTGCTGGCATAACCTTTGGGAGAGGCAATGGAGAGGCCACATTAGATGAGTCCATCCTTAAATGACTGCTCCCATTTCCCAGGAAGGGCTGTGTGCATGCTGGAGCTCTTTGGAGACACACTTCCCTCGGGGGACACTGGGTTTGTGATGCCCATCGTGTCTCGGGCAGCCCACACTGCTCATTTTGACACTGAGCACCTCCTGGGATCCCACTGTTTGTGTTCCAGGCTACAAACTCCCAATCCAGAAGGATCATCCTCTGTACATGCAACAAGCAGGCCCACACCAATTTGGGAGTGACAACAGCACCGACCATTTTGGAGGTGGCAGTGGCACACACACCAGTCTGGAGGTGGCAGTGGCACACACACCAGTTTGGAGGTGGCAGTGGCACACACCACTGTCCCAGGTCTCAGAAGAAGACCCAGCTGGAAGCAGCCTCCTGACTCCAAGGGATCCAGCAGTCCCTGCACACCACAGCTCCAGTACTCACCCAAATCCCCAGCTTCCAGCTCCACCTTGAACATCTCACAGTGTCCTCTGCACGAGTCCAGAGGTGCAACAGTCAGGGTGAGCTGCCCACTTCCAACAACAAAGAGGCTGTGCAGGCTGTAGCTCTAGGATGAGAGGACAGGATTTCAAAAGCCTGGCCAGCTTTCCTTGCATCTGTCTGACCACACGAGGGGCCAGGTTTGCTGCTCCCCCCAGGTACCAGCAGATTACAGAATCACAGAATCACTTCACACAGGGATGGACAGAACTGATACAACCCTAAATGTTTCTTTTCAGGATTGTATCAGCTGAAAATGCCCTGCAAATCCCACAAAGACTTGGAGATGTTGGAGGGCAACTGACAGTCAGGGAGATAATGTCTCTGGGATGAATTTCTCACCTTATTCCCCAAATCTGGGTGGCGGATGAGGAAGCAGCTCTCCAGGGACACTGTCTTGGGGAAGGACAGCAAAGAGGGTGCACGTAAAAATTCCTGCAGAATCCCAGATTTATTCACAGATTTGTTCCTAAACAGAAGAAAACAACCCATATTAAAGAAATATCACACAATGATAATGTTTGCATTTAAAAGACACTCTCCTGACAAAATTCTTCACAAACATCTGGGCCTGATAAAAGCACGACAGACCAGCCCTGGGAGCTGGGAGCAAAATTCCACCTCTCAGCCTCTAAACCTCTGCTCCTTTCTATCTTCCTCTTTGTTCTTGCAGCAGGACAATGTGAGCAGGGAACAGACAGATCATGCTGGATGGCTAAACTCAATTTCCCTCTCTCCTTGCCTTGAAATGATCCGAGTCATCGACCGGATCCACCAGTTACAAAAGATGCAGAGAGGTGGCATTGTACACAGCCATAACTGAAACCACATGGTGAGGCCAGGGGGGATCCAGGCTTATCCTCTAGACTAGGAAATGTAACTGGAAAAGGCAGGGTGGGGTTTGTTATTTTTGACATGATTAATACTTCTGTACCCTGACCATCCCTCTACCAGCGCCTGCTCTGCAGCCCGAGAGAGCTCGGAGTTTTCCACGTCTTGTGGCCACACTAAAGGCTTTGGCAAAAAGCTTCTGGTTCAGAGGGGGCAGGAGCAGGGTTGGCCATTTTTTCAGACCAAACACAATGTGCAGGATGCCCTGGCCTTCTGGTACTTCTCAGTGTTTGCAGAACCTCTCCTCAGTCAGCACCAGTGGTGGGGGATTCCCACTGAGCAGACAGGGGCGATCAGAAATGTGAACCAGTTGCCTCAGGTAATCAAACCACAGCCCAGGTAATTAATGCACAGCCTGAAGAACAGGACTGAGCAGTCACTGGGATATTTTTGTCTTGTAAGAGGAGCAATACCTGAAGTCCAAGCCACAACACTCCATTTTTAGTGTGGAAGTCTTGGAACAAATCAGTGCCAGTAGCAGAGAAAAGCCTGTAACTCACTCCTGTTCTCCTTCCCTCCAGCTAAAATGCAATTTGCAAGCACTGGTGGTTCACACAGGCAGAGTCTGTGTCCATCTCTCACGTGTTTTGCCTTTGACTCACCAGGGAAAGGAAAATGGGCAGCTCCACAACTCAGCTGAATTTTCTTCTATTATAACCTCTGCCAGTTCTGGATCCTGGGACTGGAAATGCTTCAGTTCCTCATAGGAGAGATGCTGCCCTGTCTTAAAGGACACAAAACAAAGATCAAAGCTGTGCACCCAGAGTTCCTCCCTGCTCCCACTTCCCTCCTGCCAAAGAGCATCCAAAACTGCTAAGTTTCCAAATACAATGATCAGCAGTCAAAGGAGAGAACTCTCACCCCCCACACCTTTACACTGGGGTGAAATGTCTTCTTGGGCATATGTTCTACCTCAAGCAGCAGTTTTGAGTTTGTGGATGAAAATACTGGGCAGGGGTCTTGGGCTGGCGCTGTTGAAGAGTTGGGAGCAATCACCCAGCCTTACAAATCCCTGTATTACCTTGATTAGAAAAGGCTGGTGCCTCTGGAGCTCTTCTGATAGTTTTCTGGAGCCTGTCACTATCTGAAGGCTTTTCACAGCAGAACAGACTGTGCAGTTTGCAGGAAGTGCAGAAGTGTTCTGTCTGCAACCTGCTGCCCACCAGTCCTGGCATTCTTGGGAAGAAACAAGAGAAATGTGTTTAATTAAGACCAAAAATGAAATGGAAAGGAGACAAACTCGATGATAAACTCATTATCCCTAACATGACACGCTGAGATTTCTTACAGTTTCTGATGGCTGTAGCTCAGAAAGAACAAGCTTCCCTGGGCAGGGAACTTGAGAGAATGTTCCCAGCACATTTTGGAGATACAGCTGAAATGGGAGAGCTCCATGGAAATTCCACTTCTCTGTTCACAAGGCATATCCTTTCATTATCAACAGAAGGATGACAACCATCATATGTAGTGTAATAAACTGAAACAAGTCTATAAGCAAAAGAGCAACCCAAATGTGTTATCAAGGGAGTAACACCCAGCAGACAAAAAAAAGAACAAAAAAAAAAAGGATCCAGGTTGGAAAGAGTAGCTGGCACCAGGAACCCTGCTAGGAAATATCTGAAATCACCGTTCCCCCCTTTACCTCTGTGTTAATGAAGAACTATTTTATCCCAGGCAATGTTTGCCCAGTGCCCACTGCCCTGGGGAGCCTGTTCAGCGCCCAAGAACCCTCTGGGGGAAGAACCTTTTTCCTGAGATCCAACCTAAACCTCTGACACAAATTTCATAGCTGGAGATCCAGCAGAAGGTTCCGAGAAACGGGAGAGCTTCATGGAAATTCCGCTCCAAACATCAATTTTGTGGCAGCAATAGCCTTGGTTCCGCTGCCTTAATCCCACGGGAGATGTTTAACTTGGGAAGTGGCAGCAAACCCATCCCAGCTCCTGATCTGTCAGGGTGGGTTAGGAAAAACCCAGGGCCTGGGACACAACTCACACCAAACATCCCGAGATCTGTTCTCACAACAAGCCCACCTGTCCCAGCACGTGTCAAAACAGCTCATTGCTGCAAATTCAGGAAACAAAGGGGATGGAAAAGGGGAGAAAAAAACCAGAGTGAGGTCTGTCTGAAAAACAAAGTTGGGAAGCGAGGATGCACAGCAGCTTTTTTGGGGGAAAAAGACCACGCACGACCCGCCTGTTGTTGCCATCACCATCTCCAGCCGAGCTCCCGCTCCTGCACGTGGGAAATAACAGATGAACGGCACTTAATGGGAATGCTCGTTTTATTTTCCCCTCTGACATCTGCAACAGGCAACAAGGAATGTTATAGAGGATTTAGGTTCATTGGGACATGACAACAAGGAGCAGACTGGGATCCATTTTGTTTCTTGCTGAATATTTCCAGTCGACTCCCAAATGCTGCATTTCCCACCCTACTGCTGGGATATGGACTGAAAGGGATCAGGATATAATTCCTAGTCTTTCTGGAAGACTCATCTATGCTGCTTTCAGGGAAAGGGGAGAAAAGGCAAAGCAGAGTGTAAAATCCTTCTTGCAAGCAGAAGTCCCACTCCCATGAGAAACTGCTCCAACGTACTTTCCCTCCCTGCTCACAAGAGGAAAAAAAAGCAAATCTTTGTTCCACTGCCTGCAGAAAGCTTCAATTTTACAACAACAAAAAAACTCAACCCACAAAAAACAGCTGGTCAGTGACAGGAAACAAAGGGCTGAAAGATCTCACCAGAGAAAGGGCAGTCGCCCCGAAGAGAACAAGAAAACATATCTTATGGTCTGTCATCAGATGGGGAGTACCAGGACTATAATTTCTCTCTGGGCAAAACTCAGAAACTTCATCCCAGAGCACTAAGCACAGCTGTCCCCAAATTTTCTCTCTGGGCTCAGGGCAGTACCCCATGCAAGGGGATGCTAATCAGCTTGACAGTACAGAGCTTGATTCCTCTTTTGAGCCCGGCTGGGATATTTGCATTCTCAATTGCTCGATTCAGGAGGTGATTTCTTTTCCCCATGAATAACCGAGCACGGCTGAGATGCATTTCAAATGCTGCAAGTGGGGTTGTGGGATTTTTTTTTTTTTTTGTGGTGTTTTTTTCTGGTTGGGTTTTTTTTTTTTTGGTAATTAATCTTTTAGATTTATTGTGGAGGGTGTTAGTCTGTGCACCAGCATGTGTGTGACTGGCATGACAAGTACGGGCAGCGCCTGCCCTTCCCAAGGAGGGTGGGAGGAGAGACAGAGGAGCCAACATGAACTGCACGCTGGGGACCAAGGCAGGATTTTACCCAGGATGCTTATTTTTCTCTTCTTACCCTCCCTGCATTCCTTTTACATTATCACCCTGCCCTGACAGCCCGGGGGATTGTTTCGGTGGAAGCTGAGCGCGCTGTCTGCGTGGGGATGGGGATGGAACAGAGAAGATGGGCTCTCCATCCCAGCACAACCATCACACCACGGTCCCATCCACTCACATCCACAGTGCTGGGCGTGGGCAACCATCCCTGTGGAGCTGGAGTGCAGGAGAGCAGCTGTTACACCGAACTGTCCCTTGTGGGACAGAAAGAAACATTGGCCAGTCCCGACCGACCTTCCCTCTGTGCTTTCTCACCCCTCTCTGAGGGGCAGCCTTCACCTTGTCAAGCAGAACCTCAGTTTCCCACCGGCCATACCCACCTAATATTTGCTTTTATGTGCTATTATTTCCCCAGAACAAGAACTGTCTTCTCCCCTGTGTCAGGAGAGCTCCTGACAGCACAGCCAGGGCTGGGATTTCCAGCTGCTAACACAGCACAGACCAAAAGATAACAACTTTCCCTTGAAACACATCTATGATTAATGCTACAAGGAGTTTATGACTCTACTTTCCACTATGCAGAAAAATAATTTTCAACTCAACATCAATTTAAAATGAGTACCCCGCCCTCCTTGGCCTTTTTCACAGAGGATCTCCCAAATTTCTGGCCGTCCCCAGCACTACGAAAGGGGGTGTGTGCACAGCCCCAGAGATGCTGGGTGTGGACAATCAGACTGGAAGCTCAGGGGTTTCTGAGAAGACCTGGCCCTGCTTCTGCCCGTTGCAGCAAAGCAAATTAACTTATGGAAACTTGCCCACATGGGTCTGGGAGCAGGATCTCAGCAAGGCCTGCTCTCTTTAGGGACCATATGGAGGGCGCAGGATCAGCCTGTCTGTGCAGCAGGTTCAGAGGGAACCTTTTGTATCCTTTTGTTCCTGCAGGATACGGAGCCAAGGGCTGCTCCTGACCCTAACAGAGCACTGAAAACACAAAACCTCCTGTGTGTAGAACTGCAGGTGCTGAGGCAGCTTGCTGGCTCCTCACCAAGCTGCTTTGCACCCCAGCACTCAGGACTGCAAGGCTGGAACAATGTCCAGCAGGCAAGTGACAGCCAGGTCTGCACAGGGAATTCTGATCCCAGGGAAGGGAGATTCCCCCAGGACCTCCCAGTGCCCCTAGGTGTTGTGTCTGTGGGGGTTGTTGCTGCCATCACCCATGATAACTCCAAGAAGCTCCCCAGAGGGTTGGTTCATGCACTAAGCAGCACCTCCAGAACCTGCAAAAGTTGGTTCCAAATCCCAGATTCCTCTTGCTGAGGATGAGATTATTCCCCAGTCGCACCAAATACCTCACCAGGGACCAGTCCTACAAGTATTCAAGCAACTTCAGCAAGCCTTGGATGAACCTGGGGCTCCCACAAATGGCTGTGCACTGAATATTCCCAGACATTTCTCTGTCCTTTCTTGTAGGTCCATTGTACATATACATTGGCACAGGAAAATCCCATCATCCTTACTTTACAGCTGTAGAAATTCAGAGCTCTGTAGTCACCCTGTGGCAGAGTTTGGAGGAGGCATTTGGAGCCCTCTGTAGCCCAAGCAGTGTTTCCCAAACTCCATCTTGCTGAAATTCTTCACTAGGCTAAAAATTAACGTGATCATTTATAATGTCATGTCAAAAGTCAGGCTAAACTGATGGGTTCTTAAGTAAGTCAGGCAGTAAACATAAGGATTATTAATTACAGCCTGGGAGTGCTGATTAAGGGCTGCATCACAGTGGGGGTTTAAATATATACTACAAAGAGTGTCCCTGCTCAGCACAAGATCCTCACCCCTTCCTCACATTGAACTTTTATTGTCTCTCTGAGCATATTGAATGTATTTATGCCAGGGGAAGAAAGTACCTCCCAGTTTGGTTCGTGGCATTTTTAGGAACAGCCAGGAACAAAATAACAGCTACAAATGAACCCATCAAGGAACCTTTATTGTTGTTCTGGGTAAGAAGTCAACAGCTCGAAGAACTACTCATTCATCTCACTAATGGGTACCGGCTGCTCAAACAGCCCAAGGATGATTAGTCAGTCTCTAGCAAAGCACGAAAATGATTTTGATCCAACGAGACATTGTGAAATCAAGTCTGCTGAGCTGAGCCCAAGAGGAATTCACAGTCCACTGGGGCAAGAGAGCATTATTTCCAGGAGAAATCTGCACCTACCAGTCGAGAAAACAGAAGGCAGGGGCCAAGCTGTCAGGAAAGCATCCAAAGTCCACTCCAGCTGCACCTCTGGTTACCTGCCCCAGACAGTTTGTGCTGCTCTGGCAGTGGCTGCATCAACAATCTGCCTTGGAGGAACAGCTTGTGAAACAAATCCCTCCCAGCTGCTGTCACCTGCCTGCTGGTGGCTTCAGCCTGTGAAAGGTTTGACAGGTGTGTGTCACAAAAGGGCTCTGCCAGGCCGTTAAATGCCTCTGCAACAGGCCACCTATGGCAAGTGCTCTTTCCAGGGAAGCAAGTCCAAAGGGAGAATTCACTTGCTCTGTAATTGAGGAAGCAAGAAATCCTGGAGGCATCACAGCAGAGGAGCAAAAGGAAGAGTTTTTTCATGTGCCAGGGTACCACGATGATTTGGGGCTAGTTTACCGCCAGCAAATGCAAATAAACAGTGCAGTGGCTGAACAGGGGCCAAAGTAACACGGTGTATGAACAGCCTGGCACCGCCCTGCACTGCCAAGTCAGCCCTTTTATTGCCCTTTGAACGAGCCAACACATGTCTGTTGGTCTCTCAGGTTATATCATAAAAGGGTTGTTTATACACACACACACAAGAGCAGCTACGCTGGCAGCTGTGCAGAGATGGGAGGGAGCCCTGCACAGTTGCTGTGACCCACAACCACCTCCAAACACTCCGGCATGAAAACAGGCACAAAAACAAGAGCAAAAACCAGCCTGACTTCCCTTAGGAAAAAAACAAAGTAACATCCTTTCTGAGCAAGAGGAGGGAGCCAGGCTGAAGGCAAGAAGTCAGAAATCAGATCCTTGCCTTACCTCCCAAGCAGATTGTTGTGCAACCCTTCATTTAGAGCAGGCCCACGTTCCTTGGGCTCAGACATCCCCCAACCCCACGGGGTCAGACACGGCGTGGGCTGCAAAGCCCACAGGGGAAGGCTGGCTGGATACCTGGCTGCTCATCCCACACTGCACTCAAAGGAGCAGAAAGTCCACCCCTGTGCAAGGCAGGAGTGCTGGATGTGCTCCCTCCCTGCACAGAGCTGTGCCAAGGATGAACACACTGCAAGGCTGCAGTCAGAGGAGCGAAAGGAAACGTGTCTGGCCCCTCGCAGGCTGCCTGCAAAGGGTTAAGAGCAGAGAGAAGACAGGAGCTGGCCAGGAGCCAAGGCAAGCCTCCAGCTAAAACCAAGGTGGCCAGCCAAGAGGCAAAGGCTGCTGCCCTCTCCCAGTAACCAGCTGCTCTCCTCCCCCAGTAACCCAGCCTGCTGTGACCCGTCCCCACAAATAGCTCTGGCACCCAGCAGGCCTTGGGAAGTGACAGTGCCCAGGCCATTTACAAGGTGCTGCTAAACACTGCTCCTCCAGCTGGGTTCCTTGCTCTGAAATAATTAGGTATGAACCCCATAAACGTGATTTTAGCCCTATGGGCCTAAGCAAAAAAAGGAGTATTTAACACAAGGAGTGTTCTCCACGCTGGGGGGAACTTGCACAGCATCCCTTTTCCAGGTTGTGCTGAGCAGCTTCTGGCCCAGCTGATTCTGAGCTGTGTTGGATCAGCGTGGCCAGGCCCAGGGCTCACTCAGAGAAGCAAAGCTGGATTTTCCTCGAGGTCATTAGAGCCCCCTGCTATCAGCAAGTTGTCCCATTGCTGGACCACAGCCTGCACCCCACGGACAGACCTGCCCTGCTGAGGTTTTTGAGCTGCAAGGACTGAACTTAGAATCAACTTACCACGAGCAGACACACAAATAAATCTGGGAGCAGCTTAATGCTCTGCCCATCACATCACTGTGTGGCTGGCAGGGAGCAGTCACCAACCAGCTGACATCAAAATTCATATTTAGACATTAAAGAAGCTATAAAGATGACACGCAGTTGGGAAGGGGAGAACCACTGGAAACCAAGTAGAGTGATCACCACTGTGGTTTTAAAACTTCTGTTTAAAAGAAGAGGAAAAAACCCTTTTCATTTGGCTTTGATTACTTCAGACTTTGAGAGCTCCTATATTACTTCCTCATGTTTGCAGAGGAGAGGGGAGTACTCATACCCCTATTTTGCACCAGAGAACTGAAACACAGAGGGAATAACTTGCCATCCCAGCTTATGTCAGAGGAGAGAAATGAATCCAGGTTACACAGACCCTATTTTCTCCTTGGAATAGCATCAGATAGCCTTGAGTTAACCCACGTGCCCATCAAAAGCCACTGTGTTCTGTACAGCAGGCAGACCCAGAGGTCTGACAACCCATCACCTCCCTGGGGCTACGTGAAGCACTGATGTACCCCGACAAGAGCTGCAGGCCTGGAACAGCCAGTGTGACCTAGCACTGAGCCTTTCACAAGCTCTGCATAAACACCAGCTCAGGAAGAGCAAATGCAAACCACATTTCCACAGATCTTTTCCCCAACTGAAGGGATCTTGCCTTGGGAAAACAGCTGAAGGAGAGGCACGGACGCCAAACCCAAGGGTCTAAGAGTCAGCTTTGAAGAAACAAAGGGTGGGAACACTAGGTTTGATCTGGGGGGGTGGGGAAGCCAGGGAGCAACAGAGCACAGAAACAGGCAAAAAGGAAATTTACTTTGGACCCAATCCTACAAACTGAACGCACGAGAGCTTTGTGGATGCTGCTCCTCACCTCGGCTGCTCAAAGGTCCACCCACAGCCACCGACAGACAGGCAGCCCTTGTCACCCACAGCGTGGCTCGTAGGTGAAAGAACAAGGATGGAGGTCAGGTCACCATGAGCAGGAGGAAGCAGGGAGCGAATCCTGCACCGCTGCTCCTCCCAAAGCCTCATCACCGCTCTGACGTGGGGCTCTTGGGGGAAGCCAAGCAACTGAGCTCCCCTTGTTCTGCCACACAAACCTGGCCGCTCAGCCCACACCTACCGGGGGACCGGGCTCCAACCTCAATCCTGGACACAGGAAAGCTGCCCCACAGCTCAGGAGGGGCAGCACATCCCCGGCTGCAGCCCCACGAGGAAGGAACCGGACCACCCGTGCGCCCACGCTCGCCCCGGCCGGGCCGTGTCCGCGCCACGGGGGAACTCTGCCAGCACTGCCGGTGGGCCCAGGCAGCCTCCAAACTGACAACAGGTGGCTTTCAACAAGAACAGCCCCAGCTGCATTTGAACTGGTGCCCGAGCACAGAGAGCTCCAAGTTTCATCCTCAGCCCCCTCAAAATGTTGAGAATCCACCAGGATCTTCGTAAGGAAAGGGAGAGGAGTCTGTACACCGAGTCCCTTCGTTAGCGGCTTTCTCTGCTGCTCGGTGCAAACGTGCATTTTAGGGAAGAGAGGACAGAGGAGGGATCTCATCAATGCATATAAATATCTCCAAAGGGTGCCCAGAGGATGGTGCCAGACTGTCTGGTGGTGCCCAGTGACAGGACGAGGAGCAACGGCCATAAACTAAAACACAGCAACACGAGGAAGAACTTCATTACTCTGAGGGTGGCAGAGCACTGGAACAGCTGCCCAGGCAGGGTGTGGAATCTCCCTGTCTGGAGACATCCCAAACACATCTGGACACATTCCTGTGTCTCCTGCTCCAGGTGGCCCTACCTTGGCAGCGGGGTTGGACTGGGTGATCTCCAGAGGTCCCTTCCAATCCTACTGTTAGAATTGTTTCTGGGATTCTGTGATCAGGGAACACCAGACCTGCCTGCAAGACCTCCCAGCAACAAACAGGATGAGAAGATGCAGCTTTACCCCTTCCCTTCAATAGACCACAAGGCCAAAATTGGGGGCAAAATAATAATACAAACATGCACAAGGCAGGGCTGAAGGAGCTTATCAGACCACTCAGCCCCACGCCATGAAAATCCCCCTTCCAGATCCCTGATGGTTTCACCAGTGTCCTCCAAGCAGCAAGCTGTGAAGGTGACACCAGTGTCACTGGGACAGCCCTGGTGGCCGCAGCTGCCTGCTGGGAAGCCAGGACACGAGGGATTCCCACAGGAACCCAGCCAAGGTTCAGGCTGGGTGCTGCACTCTCCCATTCAAAGAGCCAGGGTCTCCTTTTGCCGAGGCAGGATCAAAGTCTGCCCAGCCATCCCCAGTCAGTGTGTTAATTGGGACACGCTGGGCCTTCCATCACAACCTAATTCTGTGGAAAAACAAGAGTGGCAACTGCCTCATCCCCTTGTCCCCTCTCCTCCTTTTCCCAGAACTGGCTTGCTGCCCACCCTATTGCTCACCACTTCTGCAGATTTCCAGGACTCACAGAAGCATGAGGGATTTTATGTGCATTTAAACAACATCACATCCTTCCTCGGCATCCACCCTCCCCTTTTTCCCCTGTTTCTCTCCATGTTTCCCAATCTCCTCACCAGTCAGCTTGTTTTCCCAAACCTTAAATTTGAGCCTAGAATTGCTCCTGCTCTTGTTTATCTTTACAAGAAGATGCTTGTGATTGCAGGCAGCCCTTGTCCTACAAACCTTCTGCTGTCCCAAGGAACCTCCCTGGGCTCTCCTCATCCCAACCCTGTGGTATCTGAAGGAAGAACCTGTCAACTTTCCAGACAAAATCTGATGGAACAAATATCATGGAATCAAAAAATGGTTTGGGTGGGAAGGGACCTTAAACGTCATCCAGTTCCACCCCCTGCCATGGGCAGGGACACCTTTCACTATCCCAGGTTGCTCCAAGCCCCGTCCAACCTGGCCTTGGACATTTCCAGGGATGGGGCAGCCACAGCTTCTCTGGGCAACCTGTGTCAGAGCCTCCCCACCCTTACGAGGAACAATTTCTTCCCAATATCCCATCTGACCTTGCCCTCTGGCAGTGGGAAGCCATTCCCTCTTGTCCTGTTGCTCCATGCCCTTGTGAAAAGTAAAATGAGCATTAAAATTTCCATCTCCATTGGTGTTCACTCACGGCAAAGCTGAAATGCAGTAGGCAAGCAGGCTCCTAATGTCAGGTGCTTATCAGAGCCATCTCCTCAGCTTTGTTTTTCACTCCCAGAGAGATCCCAGTGTACAAGGAAGGAGAGGAACAATGGGGGATACCCTGTTCCACCCATAGAAACCCCGAATCAACAGAAATGCCACGTCAGGGGAAGAGAGGGAGACACACACAGAGAATGCAGAATGGTGCTGGCATTTCAGGGAGCCCTTTTTAGCTCTGCCAGGAAGGTCAGAGCCAGCACAGACAACTCCAACACAATGAGGTGCCCAAGCTAAATATAAACCCATCCAGGGCACGGGTACAGGAGTTTGTTTTTACAGTGAGCCGACAGACCATCAATACTGGGCCACATCCCTGCTCCAAATAATTCCCAGCTTTATCCTCACTGCCAGTCTTTGTGTTTTAGCAGAGAGGCAGAGCCCAGGCTAAGTCAGTGGAAATGATTAACTGAGAATGAGAAATACCCAAACTTTTCCATTTCTATTACGCCACTCTAGGAAAATCTATGATGTTCCTCTCCTGTGATGGGGCCACCTCATTAGGGAGCCCTTATCTGACTTCCTCACACACACTGCCCTTAATGTTATATTAACTGCTATAAACACCACTCAAGCCCCCAGTCCTTTCCCAACATACGACTTGATAAAAACTACTTTTCCCTAAACCCAGGTCACATGTTGAGGTTTCTACACTTTGCTCACAGATACCAAGATCTGGTTGAGAAACTGCTTTTGCATTACTCAGAAAAAGTAAGAAAAGGTGACATTTACCCAGCAGAGCTATCTCAGTTCTGCTTCTCAGAACTCCAGACATTTCTAGAGGAAAGGGAGCTCTTGAGGAAGAAAAAAACCCGAGGTGTTAAAAGCAAGGAAAAGAGAATGTGCAAGAACGAAATTACCAAGTTAGACAGAAAATATGCTCCAGCCCCAATGAAGACAGAGCTCAGGATGCTATTTTTAAATAGCAAAAGAGAAAACCACGATGCCAAGCCAGTAGCACATTTGTTATTTGGTGCCCTGGGAGACAGTCGTGTGGCTTGGTATTTAAGTTGGTATTTTCTTGCTGGGCTTATGTTACAGCAGAGAAATCATTTCCTTACTCTCCAGCATGTACTTCTTGGCGATGGGCAGAGGGAGCAGCCGGATGTGGCCGATGAGGGAGCCCCAGGCCTGGGCTCTGGAGAGAGGAGCTTCAGGAGGCAGCGGGTTGTAGGGCTGGATCACGAAGTAAACAGTCAGCAAGACCAACCCCAGAGTGAGCAGGCCCTGTGAGGGAAAACAGGCACAGAGTTAACTATCCTGCAGGGAGCTGGGGTGTCCTCAGACCAGGACACACCTTCTGGCTGCGGTCGGGCACTGCGAGACGAACACTCGGTATTTTTGCTGTGGCTCCCTGTTCAGCTGCAATGCTATTTATGTACACTCAGCTTTATTATTAGGGCTGCCCAGGGATGAAATTAAGCAGCCTTCAAACCCAAACCACACAACCCTGCTCCTGTATTGCGGCACTGCAAATAATCCAGCAGGAGATCAATGAGGATTATCTACAGATAGTTCCGATTCCTCCCACCTAATCAAATAAAAACTTGCACTCCTGCCACCCCTCTTACACAAGGAAAACCCTGTGGTTTTCGCAAACATCCGCCAAGCCTCGAAACACTTTGGCAGAGTTGGCACCAGCTCCCTCCTCCATACCAGAATCCCAAATTAAGCCTCCCAGAGATGACGTGACACATTTCCACCCCCCCCCCCGGCCAAAGTCAAACTGAATCAACAGCAAAAAAACAAGAACAGAAGCTGAAAGTTCAAATTTGCAGTTCCCTCTTCTCCTGCCTCATTTTAGGGCTTTTTATAGGACATGAGGAAGAAAGCTTGGATTTTTTTTTTTTTCCACATAGAAGCCACTGTGATGGTTTTGTAAAGATGACACTGAAGTATTACTGAATATTATGTCAGTGGGAAGGTTTTCATCCTTCTAGCAAACACCTGCTCTAGTGGAAGGTGTTCCTGCCCATGACAGGGGCTTGGAACTAAATAATCTTTAAGGTCCCTTCCAACCCAAACCAGCCTGGGGATTCTGTGATCTCAAACCTACCTAACAATAGCATCCTTTCAGCCACTTTGCAAAACTTGTTACAGCATCTTTTAGTGAAGGCTTTCAAAATGTTTTTTGCCTAGCATCAACCATGATGGTAACAGGTTTATTTCATAGACTAGAAGGAGAATAAAGACAGGTAGAAGCTTGTGGCAGGGTCAGAGTTGGGTTCATTATTCAACCCTGAACTTAGAGCATTTCCTTCCTCATATTTCCACTCAGACTGCCAACACAGGGAATCTTCACCTGAAAAATGAATCAAAGTCTCATTATTTAATAATTTAGGGGAGAGGAAGGTGTTGACATGGTAAGTTTTCAGCATACACATGAGCTATTTCAAATCTTGGTCTCCTGTTCTCAAACCAGCTCATGGCACGATGGAAGGAAGCCACACTTCCCAGCTTTTTAAACAAAAGATCTTGGAAAATGCAGTGGGAAATAAAAGGCTCAGGTGCAAAAGGAAGACTCTGACCCTCAAATGATGTGTGCATGCACAGAAGCCACCTTACCTTGTAGAGAGCCACTAAGAGAGGGTACCGTGGAGGGCCCCTTTGGGGTTCGTTCCGCTCCAAGAGCTGCTTGATGAACTTCTCGATGGCTTTTTCTGACATGCCACACTGGTGGCCCGTCTGCCTGACCAGGTCAATCGTCTCTGAGAGCTTGTCATAGATGCTGAGCTCGTTGGCCGAGAGCTCCATGGCCTCTGATGAGAAATCCCTGCGGAGAGATTCGGTGCGTTAGCAGAAACCCCCCAGCTCAAGCCCAGCGTGTGCACAGGGATCCCAGCAACATGGCAGTGCCCAGGAAAGCTTCCCCTGGAGCAAACCTGCTCCCAGCCAACAGCACAACGTTCAGCTGCAGCCCTAACAGCCTCTGCTGGTTCAGTATCTCCCGCCCGACTCAAAGGAGCCGTGAAATTCCCTGACAAGAGCAGAACCGGCTGAGATTCGCGGCTTATGTAAATGAACAAAGCCTCCCAGAAATCAATGAAAACTCCAGTTATTCATCTGCTCCAAATGAATCCGTCCCATAAAGCGATTGCTCACCCACTACAAAAGCCAACAATACAAAGCTGATCATCACACGCAGCAGCCCCGTTAAGCTCTCCTGCGCCGTGATTTCAGTCGCTTATTTTAACCTGGATTTGTTTCCCTGAAATTCCCCTGTCAGCAACAGGAACAGGACAGAGAAACAAGCAGGATGTGCGGGGCAAAGTTCAAGCAGTTTACAATTTGTTTAAATTTTCGCAACCTGATGTCCAGGCCAACTGATTATTGAGTAACAGCGACCGTGTGGTAGCGGCTGCTCTGCAGGCAGCAAAGCTCCCACCTTCCTTCTCCCAAATTTGCCTGCAGGTCGTCACAGGCAGAAATGCCACAGAACTAAATATCTCAGCAAGAACACAAGCTTGTGAGAACACATCTGTGAGCAAGAAGCACCGAATGGTGAAAAAAAAAAAGAAATATGTTCCTCTCCCACTCGCCCTCTGCCACAAAGGCCTCGCCTCACCAAGAGCAGCAGATGGGCTGAGGAAAAGATGGAAATAAACTGCTGGACAAGGTAAAAGCTGCCAGTGCAAGGATCCCATTGTTAAAGAGACATTTTGCCTTGGAAAAACACTGCTGGGGGAACGGCAGAACCTGACAGGTTTTGCTTTGCCTCTTGTTTCTGAGCCGGGTAACTCTAATCTGGTCTAAACTGGGACAACTGGGGAGAGAGAGTTTAGAAATGCTCTGCCCTGAAAGCACAGGCTGAGGACCAGCACAGTAAAATCACAAGAAGGACAATCAATACTCACAGCTGGAAATCAGGCCACTGCCCCCCTTTTTGCTCTAAAGACTACCTGACCTCAGGAACCAGCTCGTGCTGACAAGCCCGGTGTGAAGTGCCATCTCATCTCAGATTTGCTCGGCTGTAACTCGCTCTGGCTGCCCCCACAGCACACATCAGCCATACGTCTGTGTGTGGATATTCCAAAAAATAAGATGTTCTTGTTAGGCAGCCAAATTTGAACTCTGATTTGCCTTTATAGCACTGGCCAATAGCTCTCCCCCTAAACCACGTGCTCCTAAAAGTCAGAACTCGAGCAATGGCAATTTTCAAGTATTTTTTCCTGCAGTGCTAGGGCGTAATTTCAAAACCCCCACACTTTTCACAGGACTACCAGCTTCAGCCAGTGCTCCTCTCCTCCCAAGATCAGCTCCCTGTCCTGCTCTTGCACACTTGTTTATGTGGTCACATGGTGAATCAGATCAGGAAAATTATCTGGCTGGAAAATAACCCTGATTTGTTTGGTCAGCAGCTGCCTAAGCATCCAACTCCAGCAGTTCATGTCACATGTTCTGTTAACATTAGTGTCAAATTTCCAGCCACAGCCCTACAAACACCAAAAGGGTAAAACGCCAAATTAAAACCTAACCCCGAGTGCACAATGAGAACACACTGCACTACATTGCCAGGTTAATTAGCTCCTGGCCCTCTTCTACCGACATTCCTTGTGTTCCACGCAAATATTTGTCCCAGATCTTACCATCTGAGCAGCCCCATTGGCAAGCAAAGCTGCCCCAAAGCAGGCTGGATCAATAATATCTCGTTATAGATTAAGTTCTCCAAGGCAGGGACCTTTTCTTCTCGCCTCTAAAGCACCTGCCACGCACATGATGATAAAAACAAGTAATTGCTTTACTTTCATTCATGCAATACCCTGATTCATGGAACAAGCAAGAGCCAGCACATCTGCAGGATATTAAATGCCCTTTTTCCCTGATTACTCCAGTTGTCTTGACATAGTAACTGCTGTGCTAAATGGTCTGAAAGGTTATCTGGTGTCCTCTGGCTCCCCAGTGCCAAACCTCTCATGTGTGAAGCTGTCCCGTGCCGAATTCCAGCAGATTCATCGAGCTTCCCCTGCCTGCAGGATCTGCCTGGAAGCACTTACAGCAATTAGCCCCACAGAAATGCTGTCAAACACGGTGGTTTCCCCCTTTCCAAACAGCACGAGAATCCTACTGTGATACAACACCGAGATACATCCCAGTTCCCACCCCTCTACATTTACATCCCACACCTTCGTAGACAAGCCACTAAAAACCCAACAAAGCTCCTTGACAGAGCAAAGAGTAACTCAACCCTCAGCTAGGAAATAAGGCATTATGCTCCCACACTGCTGGGAGAACAGATGAGGCCTTAAAAATCAAATAACAACCCATTATTTCCCTTCCTATCCCCACAATAAACCAGACAAAACCAGTAACAACAGGCTACTGTACCATCACACACACTGAGCTGGGCTTATCCCTTGCAAACCCCTCAGAGAAAGGGCCTTTAAACGATGAACCCATATGTTATTCTGTTTTTTTATGAACTCCACCACCCTGGGAGGAATAAGCAGCCTCTCTCCACAAACAGAAACAGCGATGGCCCTTGGCTTGAAGGGTTTGCACCCAAGAGCCCAGTTCTGCAGTGGGTGTTTAGTCCAAGGCTTTAGAAGGTAAATATTTCGACAGAAACGCTGCTGGAGGAGTCTTTCCCTTTTAAAGGGAATGCTTGCATGCCTTGCTGGTGAGCCTACAACAAAAAATATATCTATATATACACACACAGAAACACATATCTATATTTATACACACGTATAGAAATATGTATCTATGTTTATAAACACATACACAGAAATGTGTACCTATGTTTATAAACACGCATGTAGAAATATGTATTTATATATATACATAGAAATATAGATACAAATATAGAATAAATATATGTATATACATAGAAATAGAATATATGTATGCAAATATATATAGATAATAAAGATATATATAAAAATACATTCCCATCTTAACACCCTTGCTGCCGCCCCAGGGTCAGGTCCCAG